>NW_027662014.1:56663-99163 GCF_963422515.1 Blennius ocellaris | reverse complement strand
CGATTACCAGTCATTTTTATGAAGTGTGAGAGAGAGAGAGCGAGAGAGAGACATAGAGAGAGATAGAGAGTGTGTGTGTGTGAGAGAGAGAGAGCGAGAGAGAGACATAGAGAGAGATAGAGAGTGTGTGTGTGTGTGTGAGAGAGAGAGAGCGTGAGTGTGTGTCAGTGAGAGAGTGTGTGTGTGTGTGTGTGTGTGAGAGAATGAGAGTGTGTGTGTGTGTGTGTGTGTGTGTGAGAGAGCAAGTGTGTGTGTGTGAGAGAGCGAGTGTGAGTGTGTGTCTGCGTGCGTGCGTGTGTGTGTGTGCGAATGTGTGCGCGTGCGAGTGAGTGAGTGAGTGTGTGTGTGAGAGAGAGAGCGAGTGTGTGAGTGAGTGAGTGAGTGAGTGAGTGTGCGTGTGTGTGTGTGTGTTTGTGAGTGTGCATGAGTGTGTGTGAGTGCATGTGTGCATGTGTGTGTGTGTGTGTGTGTGTGTGCACCTTGAGGTCCTCATGTTTGGGCATGATGGTGATCTTGTTGCCGTCCACACTGAGGATCTTCCCCTGCAGGTTGATCAACTCTCCCTCACACACCTCCACGTTGTCGCCGGCCTGCAGGTTGTGTTCGCGCTCCTTGCCTGCAAACACACACACACACACACTGAAACTCTGTTTTGTGTGTGTGTGTGTGTGTGTGTGTGTGTGTGTGTGTGTGTGTGTGTGTGTGTGTGTGTGTGTGTGTGTGTGTGTGTGTGTGTGTGTGTAGGTGAGACTGAAGTGTGTACCTGACTCCGTCACCACCTCCAGGTCGATTCCTTCAGGCTGGTCCTCGTACTTCTCCAGCTCCGACAGGGTGGGCTTCACTCCGTCTGTGATCTGACACACACACACACAGTGTTGTACGTGTCGTTGTACGTGTGTGTGTGTGTGTGTGTGTTCCTCACCACGGCCGACATGGCGAAGCTCTTGAACAGGAAGCCTTTGCGACTGTAACGGTTCCCCTCGAAGATCATGAAGTCTCCATCATGGCTGACCTCCCCTCCTAGAGACCTACACACACACACACACACACACACACACACACACACACACACACACACACACACACACACACACACACACACACACACACACACACACACACACACACACACACACACACACACACACACACACACACACACACACACACACACACACACACACTCGATGAATTTGGATTACAAATACAAAAGTACTATGTTCAGGACAAAACAATATTGAGTCTTTGGTATCGGGGGGTTTCAGCTTCACGATTTTCCTTTGATCTTTTTCTCCAATTAGACATGGAAAAGAAGAAATACACAAAGATGAAAGAGTAAATCTGTCTAAGCCGTCAATGTCGGAAACCTGTTGTTTCTGCAGGGCGCTGACGTCAACCGAGTGCACACACACACGCACACGCACACGCACACGCACACTGAAATGACTTCAAAGGCCCAAAAAGAAGGTTTGATCACTCTGTGAAACAGCGAAGCGTCATCTGCGTAGAGTCGAGGTCAAGGTCACGTCTGATTGGCCCTACTGTGTGTGTGTGTGTGTGTGTACCTGATCTTCTCAGCATCAAACAGCCTCTGAGCAGGTCTCTTGAACTTCTTCCTCTTGGCGAACCAGTCCTTCTGCAGGACGGACACACACACACAGTGAGCGCAGACAATGGGTGTGTGTGTGTGTGTGTGTGCGTGTGTGTGTTAGTGTACCAGGCTCATCTTGGCCTTGATGCGGTCCAGGTCTATCCGGGGGACCATCTTCAGGGAGATGGTGTTCTGGCTGGGCTCCACGTAGTCGACCTGCAGGAGGGAGGAACATGAGGAGCTCAGTGCACCTCCTCCACCTGTGTGTGTATGTGTGATTTGTCATAGTCAGTTAGATTTTGAGGCGTTTATGACCAACCGGAATTAAAAAACCTAAAAACCTGTAGATAAACGATCCCATACAAGGAGGAGAGAGGTTCGTCCATGGCAACAGACGCTGGAGATGCTCCCTGCTCAGCGCTTCACAGTGTAGATAGCTGACAGGCTAGTTAGCATTAGTGTGTGCCAACGGCTGTCGTGCCAGTGATGCTAACGTCGTGAAGCAATAACAGTCGCGGCGTTTGGTGAAGGTCTGTGTCTATTGAGTGTAGCTCTATGAAGTCTATGTGATGAAAGGAGGGGCTTTATGATGAAAGGAGGGGCTTTGTGATGAAAGGAGGGGCTTTGTGATGAAAGGAGGGGCTTTGTGATGAAAGGAGGGGCTTTTCGATGAAAGGAGGGGCTTTGTAATGGGACCATACTGAGACATGCTGTTTTTCATGAGGGCAGACAGACAGACAGACAGACAGACAGACAGACAGACAGACAGACAGACAGACAGACACAGACAGACCTGGGCGATGTCGTCCTTGTACAGGCCCCTCTTGAGGCGGACCCAGGACTTGGGCTTCAGGTTGGTGACCTCCTTCACCACCTTGAGGACGTCGGTCATCTCCTTGATGGGAACCATCTGCTGGTTCCAGAAGCCCATGCGCAGGTTCCCGATGCCCTCGATGGCCGCCTTCACGTGCGTCTGCTTGTACGACTCCACGTAGATGTAGCCCTTCACGTGGTCCGGCGCCACCACCGACTTGATCTGCAGAGGCTGTGGGGGGGGGAGGGGGGAGGGGGAGGGGGAGGGGTTAACGGGCGGCGAGGGGGAGCGCCGAGCGGCGGGAGGGGAGCCGCGCGAGTCTCACCGTGTCGGTGAACTGGTAGGCGATGAACTTCCTCATGAGGGCGATGGCGGTCGCTCGCTCCTCTCCGATCTGCAGACACACGACGAGCCAATCAGAGGGCAGGAACACACTTGGACTGCGCGTGTGTCTGTGCGTGTATGTGTGTGTGCGCGCGCACCTTACAATTGACTGTGTGTGTGTCTGTGTGTGTGCGTGCACACCTTACACTTGGCTGTGTGTGTGCACCTTACACTTTACTGTGCGTATGTGTGTGTGTGTACCTTACACTTGACTGTGTGTGTGTGTGCGTGCGTACCTTACACTTGACTGTGTGTGTGTGCGTGTACACCTTACACTTGATTGTGTGTGTGTGTGTGTACCTTGCACTTGACTGTGTGTGTGTGTGTATGTGTGTGCGTGCGCGTACCTTACACTTGACTGTGTGTGTGCACCTTACACTTGATTGTGTGTGTGTGTGTGTGTACCTTGCACTTGACTGTGTGTGTGTGTGTATGTGTGTGCGTGCGCGTACCTTACACTTGACTGTGTGTGTGTGCACCTTACACTTGATTGTGTGTGTGTGTGTGCGTGCGCGTACCTTACACTTGACTGTGTGTGTGGGTGTGCGTGTGTGTGTATGCGTGCATGCACGTACCTTACACTTGACTGTGTGTGCGTGTGTGTGCGTGTACACCTTACACTTGACTGTGTGTGTGTGCGTACCTTACACTTGACTGTGCGTGCATGTGTGTGCGTGTACACCTTACACTTGATTGTGTGTGCGTGCGCGTACCTTACACATGACTGTGTGTGTGTGTGTGCGTGCACCTTACACTTGACTGTGTGTGCATGTGTGCGTGTGTGTGCATGCATGCGTGCATGTGTACCTTACACTTGACTGTGTGTGTGTGCATGCGCGTAACTTACACTTGACTGTGTGTGTGTGTGTGTGTGTGTGTGCACGTACCTTACACTTGACCGTCCACAGGTTTGGATCCCTGTCAAGGACAAACACGAGACAGTCAGTGAGCGGCGGCGGCGTCCCGGGCGCCGTGCGGCGGCTCTGCGTTTACGTACTTGACCCCAGGAAGCAGCTGCTGTTGTGTGATGTCATCGGACAGCTCCTCGGACCCCCCGGAGAGACTGCGGGCAGAAGCAGAGAGACGCGTTACGGCGGCGGCGAGGACATAGCGGGGCGTTGTGGACGAGGACGGCGACGGGGGCGGGACACTCACTGCTCTCCTCCAGACGACTTGGCGTACTTCCTCATGTAGTACTCGCCCAGCGCCTCCTCCCGGGAGTCTCTGCAACACACAGTGGGCTCATGAGGAACCCATCCCGTTCCGGTTCCGGCCCGGGTTTTGCCGGCAGCCCCTCCTCCTCCTCCTCCTCCTCCTCCTCCTCCTCCTCGTCGCGACTACACGCTACAACGGTCAAACTCGGTATGGTTGATTGGTCTGAGCCGGGATCGTCCTATGACCTCCGACCTCGTCTGGGTTCTCAACGTGGAGGAAGAAGAGACTCGGTACCTCCAGAGGTTCTGCAGCCGCCGGGATCCGGAGTGGTCCTCGTCCAGAACCACGTGGTCGATGTTGGACACTGGGGGGGGGGGGGGGGCGAGACGGGCGGGGTCAAAGTGGTCCAGTGGCTCAGTGGGACGACTCAGTGGTCAGTCTGTAGGTCAGGAAGTCAGTCTGTAGGTCGGTCTGTAGGTCAGTCAGTCAGTCTGTAGGTCAGTCAGTCAGTCTGTAGGTCGGTCTGTAGGTCAGTCAGTCAGTCTGTAGGTCAGTCAGTCAGTCTGTAGGTCAGGAAGTCAGTCTGTAGGTCAGGAAGTCAGTCTGTAGGTCAGTTAGCCGGTCTGTAGGTCAGTCAGCCAGTCTGTAGGTCAGGAAGTCAGTCTGTAGGTCTGTCAGTAGGTCAGTCAGTCAGTCTGCAGGTCAGTCTGCAAGTCAGTCTGCAGGTCAGTCAGTCAGTCTGTAGGTCAGTCTGCAAGTCAGTCAGTAGGTCAGTCAGTCTACAGGTCAGTCAGTCTGCAGGTCAGTCAGTCAGTAGGTCAGTCAGTCTACAGGTCAGTCAGTAGGTCAGTCAGTCTGCAGGTCAGTCAGTCTACAGGTCAGTGTGCAGATCAGTCAGTAGGTCAGTCAGTCTGCAGGTCAGTCGGTCTACAGGTCAGTCAGTCTACAGGTCAGTCAGTAGGTCAGTCGGTCTGCATATCAGTCAGTCTGCAGGTCAGTCGGTCTGCAGGTCAGTCGGTCTGCAGGTCAGTCAGTCTGCATATCAGTCAGTCTACAGGTCAGTCAGTCTGCAGGTCAGTCAGTCTACAGGTCAGTCAGTCTGCAGATTAGTCAGTCTACAGGTCAGTGTGCAGATCAGTCAGTAGGTCAGTCAGTCTGCAGGTCAGTCGGTCTACAGGTCAGTCAGTCTACAGGTCAGTCAGTAGGTCAGTCGGTCTGCATATCAGTCAGTCTGCAGGTCAGTCGGTCTGCAGGTCAGTCAGTCTGCATATCAGTCAGTCTACAGGTCAGTCAGTCTGCATATCAGTCAGTCTACAGGTCAGTCAGTCTGCAGGTCAGTCGGTCTGCAGGTCAGTCGGTCTGCAGGTCAGTCAGTCTACAGGTCAGTCAGTCTACAGGTCAGTCAGTCTGCAGGTCAGTCAGTCTGCCGGTCAGTCAGTCAGTAGGTCAGTCAGTCTACAGGTCAGTCAGTAGGTCAGTCAGTCTGCAGGTCAGTCAGTCTACAGGTCAGTGTGCAGATCAGTCAGTAGGTCAGTCAGTCTGCAGGTCAGTCGGTCTACAGGTCAGTCAGTCTACAGGTCAGTCAGTAGGTCAGTCGGTCTGCATATCAGTCAGTCTACAGGTCAGTCAGTCTGCAGGTCAGTCAGTCTACAGGTCAGTCAGTCTGCAGGTCAGTCAGTCTACAGGTCAGTCAGTCTACAGGTCAGTCAGTCTGCAGATCAGTCAGTCTACAGGTCAGTGTGCAGATCAGTCAGTAGGTCAGTCAGTCTGCAGGTCAGTCGGTCTACAGGTCAGTCAGTCTACAGGTCAGTCAGTCTGCAGGTCAGTCGGTCTGCAGGTCAGTCAGTCTGCATATCAGTCAGTCTACAGGTCAGTCAGTCTACAGTTCAGTCGGTCTGCAGGTCAGTCAGTCTGCAGGTCAGTCGGTCTACAGGTCAGTCTGCAGGTCAGTCAGTCTGCAGGTCAGTCAGTCTGCAGGTCAGTCGGTCTACAGGTCAGTCAGTAGGTCAGTCAGTCTGCAGGTCAGGGAGGAAGAAACAGGTCTTACCTTCAGCTTCCTCTGCTCGGGTCCAGACAAGGAAAAGAGGAAGAGGAGCGACAGGAGAGAAGATCAGAGGATGAAGAGGAGGATGAGGATGATGATGATGATGATGATGATGATGATGATGATGATGATGATGATGATGATGATGATGATGATGATGATGATGAAGGCAGCAGACAAATGGACACAGGAGACAGGAAGCAGCCACACAAAGCATGATGGGAGAAAGAAGACAACAGAAGAACCAGGTGAGTAATGGAGGCACTGGGGGGGGTTCTGTCATGGGGGGGTTCTAGGTGTTCTGTTTCCTCTCACGAGAAGCTCCGCCCACTTCAGTCAGCCTGAGAGAAACATGTTCTGAACAGGGTGGAGGTCCACCCCCCCGGGCGAGGTCCAACCTGCTGCGGGCGGAGGTGGGTGGAGGTCAACCCCACCGGCAGCAGGGCGGAGGTCCACCCCGCCGGCAGCAGGGTGGAGGTGGGTGGAGGTCCACCCCGCCGGCAGCAGGGTGGAGGTCACATGACTGTCTGATCACACCTCCACTGCACCACCAGGTGTCGTCAATCAATATGTTGATATGAAGCAACGAGACCAAACGCAAGTTCTACAGTGGGGGGGGGGGGGGGGGGGGGTTCTACAGTGGAAAGTTTGGTTCTACAGTGGGGGGGAGGTTCTATAGTGGGCGGTTGGTTCTACAGTGGGGGGTTAGTTTTACAGTGGGGGGGTTTTTTCTTCAGTGGGGGGGAGGTTCTATAGTGGAAAGTTTAGTTCTACAATGGGGGGGTTAGTTCTACAGTGGGGGGTTTGGTTCTACAGTGGGGGGTTGGTTCTACAGTGGAAGGTTTGGTTCTACAGTGGGGGGGTGGAAGGGGGGGGGGGGGGGTTTGGTTCCACGTGGTGCTGAATTATTTGGATTTCACAGTAAAAGACTTGGTGTTTGAGGACTTTGCCCTCAGTGCTTCCTGACAGGAAGTGACAGTCACAGACACACGGCGGCGTGCTGGGGGGGGGTTAATAAAGGGGGGGTGGGATCAGATGGATGTCCACTTGTCTCGGGGGAAAACATGGATATCAATGAAAACATCGGCGCCATCTGGAGCGGAACGTTACCGTTGACTGGAGATGGCATGCACATTGGGGGGGGGGGGGGTTGGGGGGGCACCGGCGAGACAGAGAGAGTTGAGTCAGAAAACAGGACATGCTGCGTCTCCAACCACGCGGCGCCGCGCTACGTCCACCGCTAACGGCGGAGGCTCGGAGCACGAGGGTAGCGGACGGCGGAACAGGAAGTCGCGCGCTGAGTGGGGTGGGGGGGGGGGGCACCGACTGACCGACGGACGCTCAGGACGCCAAGACCCACTTTTACTTTGACAAGTCGCTGAAACAACAATCCACCAGAATGTTCTCTCAGCGTTAATGTCCAGAGCTCTTTGTTCTCTATGATGCGTTTTCACATGAAAGGTTGCCGTGGAAACGGGGCCTGAAGTCGACGGTCCAGCGAGACGTTGGGTTTTAGCGACGACGACGACGGACGATCGTGATTTAAGACGCAGCACAGACAGAACCTTGGACACATCAGGAACCGAACGCCGTGTGTGTGTGTGTGTGTGTGTGTGTGTGTGTGTGTGTGTGTGTGTGAGTGTGTGTGTGTGAGTGTGTGTGTGTGCGTGTCTCACCTTTCTCCAGAATATCCTCGGCTCCTTCCTCCCACTGGTCCTCCTCATCCTCGTACTCGTCGTCCACATCTGGACACACAGAGACGAAGACGTGTTAAAAGAGCCTTCGTCATCATCGTCATCTTCATCATCGTCGTCATCTTCGTCTTCATCACCGGCTTCGTCCAGGATGAAGCCTCCGTGTCGGGGCTTTTTCCGCGGACGGTCGTCGTCGTCCTCCTCCTCCTCTTCGTCGTACTCCTCCTCGTCCTCCAGGTCCTCCCCCTCCTCCTCCGCCACCTTGTCGCTGCCCACCGGGCTGTTGGGCTCCTCCTGGTGGACAAAACAAACGCACCCCGCCCCCACCCCACACGTCTCGGTTAAAATCCACACGGCGTCAGCAAATATCCAGGAAAAACAAACTAAAACGACGTCGGGGTTGTTTTTTTTGCGTCTTTGTTTACGAAAGGCTTCACGTTTCTGCGGAAATCCCGAAAAGGATGTCGTTTTCACGTTGGGCCACTAGGTGGGCCCAAGTAGATTATTGTCCCTCTACTGAGCATGTGCAGAACAACGATTCATGACTAACCAGCGACACGGAACACAACCAAAGAGTTTTTTGTTTTTTTTAGAAAGTTGTGTCCACTGGGAATTTTTGAAAAGTTTTACTTTTGGGAGCAGTTTTCAAAAGGGCTGCGTTGTAAGCGGCTCGGAGCGCCATTGTCACGTGTAAACAAACATGGCCGCCGCTACAGTGACATGCATCTTTATCTGTATTCTCCTTTCATCTTTCATATCGGTACTTTAATAGATTCATAGATTCCTCATCAGTCTCTCCCGTGTCGCTTCTTTACATTTTTTTTTTCACGTTTATAGTTTTGTTCCCTGCAGACGTCATTACAAAAACACGCGACAGCGCCCCCCAGCGGCCCGGCGGACTCACTGCACGGTCGTCATCCGTGTCCGCCGCTGCAGGGGAAACGCAAAACTGTATTTTTGTTTTGGTTTTAACAGATTCGGTGTCGAATAAAAGCGGGGATGGAGCCTTGAGGAACCCCACAAGTTTTTTTTTTTTTTTGTCGGAGCCTTTTAAACCGATTTAATGACGCGTCTTGAAATCCCCAAACCGGTTTTGAAACCGCGCAGCGGCTCGTGGCGGTCACCCCGTCTAAAGCCGCACTAAGCTCCCGAACACACAGTAACTTTACAGGCTTGTGTTTTGGCCAAAATGAGTCTTTCAGCCACTTATTTTAAATCCGAACCGGATTCGAGCGGTCTCGTGCATCATGAACCGGGGGGGGGGGGGTTAGCATCGCCTGCTAGCCCGGCGCTCACCTCATTCTCCTCCGCCTCCTCCGCCTCTCCGTCGCTGCTGCGCTCGCTCTGGTTGTCAGAGAAGTCGCTGTCGTCGCTGTCCGACATGTCGAACCTGTGGACGGACCGCAAGAGGGTCAGCGAAGGTCCGCCGCTCGGCTAATGCTAAGCTAACGCTAGGCTACACACACCAGCCGCTGGGTTAGCAGCGCAGGCTAACGCGGCTAACACTACCCCGATATATTCCAAACTGAGGCGATCGGGTGGGAACCGCTGGCCTCCGCGGCCGACTCTTACCCGGTTTAATCTCCCACGGGGGGTTTTAATCCAGAGAAAAAAGGGGATAAGTCGCGGAAAACCCGGTTATTTTGGTTCAGTGTGATGCTTCGCGGAGGCGCACAGCCGCGAGATTTCACAAAGTAGCGCCGGAAACTATCGCGAGATTTGGAGCGTGCAGACAAACAGCGAGGGCTCACTCTGTTTTATTTTTTGAAGACTGAAACTTTTATTGTTGGGCTGTACCGTATAGTGTTTAAATCACTCGAATCTGAAGAGATAAACTGTTTTAAACAGTTTTTCTGTGTTAAATTACATTCAGATGAAACGTAAATGACAAAATACGTCGGTTATGATGACATGAAAGACCAACTACAACTACAAAATTGCATTTATTTGATGATTTTAGATTTTACTTGAATTTTAGATTCACATTCCTTTTAAAACCTCAATAACAAAACAATACCAAGAGCAGTATTAAATAGCATTATCAGAAAAGGATCAACAAGTACCAAGTTTTTTTTCTCAATAAGGAAAAGAAATTAAATTAAAACATCCTTTTCACAATTCACCGCAGTATGTAGAGAAGTACATGAGGTTACAGTGCAACTACAAATGTGAATTAAGGTTTTCATGCAGCAGACAACAGAATGTACTTTACAGCACATATAAGATTACCTGATTACAAAGAAAACGCTAAGTAAGAACGAAAGTGGAAGGAAAGACAGGAATAAAAAAATTACCAAATAAATAAACTAAAAAGATAATGATAATACAAATAAATATAACAATATAAAAAACATGGCTATATGGTGGAGTACTGCTCTCTCTCTCTCTCTCTCTCTCTCTCTCTCTCTCTCTCTCTCTCTCTCTCTCTCTCTCTCTCTCTCTCTCTCTCTCTCTATATATATATATATATGAGGTCATAATAAATTCAATATCAGGTAAAACTAGAAAACTCCAGAGGGAGATATTTGTGTGCCTCTCCTTTGATCTCAGCGTCTCCATGGCAAGAAATGGCGGATCTCCTTTCATCTCCTCCATTAGGTGGCGCTCCCATCCGCCTCTTTGTACGGGACATTTCACGCCGTTTTATTTGATGTTTTTTGTGATTTAAAAGGGGGAGCAACCTGAACCTGAACGCTCTGCACGACTCTGAGACGAGTTACTTGTGAAAGAAAAAAAAATGATAATAATAATTTAAAAAAACAAAAAAAACTTAAATGGCCTCGGACAGTAATCTTTGCGTCTTTCACAGACAAAGTGATTTAAAGTGGGAAATGCGTTTCACTTCTGGTGTTCATTTCGATTTGCATCCACATGTCATCTGGACATATATATATAAACATAATTTTTATTTGGAACAGTCCCAGCTGGCAGCCTGCAAGACAGAACATTTAATGTTTTAATGGTGATAGGGAAGTTTTTCTTTCACAAAAACAAATACATATAGATCAAGCAAACTTTCAACGTTCTTTCACAAAGACCTTTGTCTGTACTTTAAATCTCTTCAACTGATGAAGACGAAAAATAGCATAAGGTTGTAGAATTTTGTATAAGAATGTAAACGCAGTAGTATATGTTTATTTTTAATTATTTCTTTTTATTTCTGTTTGTTTTTTTCATTCTTATCTTATAGTTAAGTTGGTGTATCTTCTCTGTTGTCATTGCTTAGAAGTTTTGTTAATTAAAAACAAAAAAGAAACAGTGTCCAGGGAGGAGTGACTACTCCTCCATGGACACTGTATCCTACAGTGTCAGGTCACGTGACGTGACGACTCGACTGGCGGAAGTGACGCATGGTATATGTTTTTTTTTTTATTATTCCTTTTTGTTTCTGTTTGTTTTGTTCATGTTTATCTCGTGGTTAAGTTGGTGTATCTTCTATGTTTGGATCGTATTATTAAAGCTATTGTCATTGCTTGGAAGTTTTATTAGATAAAAAAAAATAAAATAAGAAAAAGTCCCCTGAATCCCCGGCGGAGTGACACCTCTTCCCGGAACACCGCATCTTTCAGCGGCAGGTCACGTGACGTGACGACGCGGCTGGCGGAAGTGACGCGTGGTATATGTTTCTTTTTAATTATTTCTATTTGTTTCTGTTTGTTTTGTTCATGTTTATCTCGTGGTTAAGTTGGTGTATCTTCTATGTTTGGATCGTATTATTAAAGCTACTGTCACTGCTTGGAAGTTTTATTAATAATTTTAAAAAAAAGTTCCCTGAATCCCCGGAGGAGTGACACCTCCTCTTCCTCGGACACCGTATACTTCAGAGGCGGCTGTATGTCACGTGACGACTCTGCTGGCGGAAGTGACGCAGTGCGAAGGCAAACACGGACACCGAGCCTCCTTTTTCTCCGCGTCCTGGTGCGTCTTTCCCTTTCTTCCCCCCCCCCCCTCCTCCCCCCCACCTCCCGACATGAACAGCGTCGGGGAGGCGTGCACCGACCTGAAGCGGGAGTACGACCAGTGCTTCAACCGCTGGTTCGCCGAGAAGTTCCTGAAGGGCGACCGCGGCGGCGACCCGTGCACGGAGAGCTTCCGCCTGTACCAGCGCTGCGTGCAGAAGGCCATCCGGGACAAGGACATCCCGGTGGACGGCGTGGACTTCATGGGCCCCGACAAGGGCTCCGACCAGGGCCCCGGCCCCGGCCCCGGCGGCGGCCCGGAACCGCCGGGGAGCTGACGGCCTCACCGTCGCCGCGCACAGCATCCCTCCGCCGCCGCTCTCACCTGGCGCATGCGCAGAAGCGGCCCGACCCGCCGGACTGAGTGGATTTAAATCGCAAGCTTTTGCTCCTTTTTTTTTTTTTTTCTAAATGAGGAACGAAACGAAACTCTGAACACGTCGGCGGAGCGACAGACGATCCGGAGCGGCTGGGGGACGTTTAATTCAGATCGTTTCCGCGAGACTCGTGGATTAAAACGTTTCCGCTTCGCGTTGTTTGTTCGACAAATGTTGGAATTAAAACGTTGGGAAAGACTCGCTTGTTGTGTCGCGTCTTCTCTGTCCGGCGAAAACTCCAGATGTGCACTGTCTTAACAGCTGGACTGGAGGGTTTTCAACAACTTGTCACTGGCCGGAAGTTTAATAAGTCTTAAACCAAAACTTTTTCACATTAAAACTCTTGTAGTTTCTTTAATAACCCAGATTTCTCAATGGAACTTCCAGGGAAGGTGAATCTCTTCATGCTCTTAATCTGAAGGAACAATAATAATAATGTAGATTTGAACTTTGTTCTTGGTGTGAGGTATTAATATGGAGCTTGTTTACAGTATGAGTCACTTTTTATACATGTTTTAATAACATGGTCAATCTGTGTCGTGGATTTTTATTATAGGAGGGGAGGGAGGAGGAGGAGGAGGAGGAACAGCCTCCATGTCTGCTGAGTCATCAAGTATTTTATTGAATAAACAATAAAAACATGCTTTTGCCAATTTTAATGATCCAATAGAAAATCAGACAAATGACTTAAAAAACGCGGCGGTGAAGAGATTCTGGCAAAAGTTCCAATAAAAATAAATACAATTTCTTCCCACTCATTAAAAAAAACAACACTGATTCATAAATGCTGCATTTCACTTGTTTAACTTCACAATCAGAGACGTTTCAACAGAAACACGAGGCTGTGGGCCCTCCGTCTCCATGGCAACAAGTCCTGCCCCCCCTCCGTCTCCATGGCAACGAGTCCTGCTCTTCCCCCCCTCCATCTCCATGGCAACGAGTACTGCCCCCCCTCCGTCTTCATGGCAACGAGTCCTGCTCTTCCCCCCCTCCGTCTCCATGGCAACGAGTCCTGCTCCTCCCCTCCTCCATCTCCATGGCAACGAGTCCTTCTCTTCCCCCCCTCCATCTCATTGGCAACGAGTACTGCCCCCCCCTCCGTCTCCATGGCAACGAGTCCTGCTCTTCCCCCCCTCCATCTCCATGGCAACGAGTACTGCCCCCCCTCCGTCTCCATGGCAACGAGTCCTGCTCTTCCCCCCCTCCGTCTCCATGGCAACGAGTCCTGCTCCTCCCCTCCTCCATCTCCATGGCAAAGAGTCCTTCTCTTCCCCCCTCCGTCTCCACAGCAACGAGTCCTGCTCCTCCCCCTCCGTCTCCATGGCAACAAGTCCTGCTCCCCCCTGCCGTCTCCATGGCAACGAGTCCTGCGCCTCCTGCCCCCACAGTCTCCATGGCAACGAGTCCTGCTCCTCCCCCCTCCGTCTCCATGGCAACGAGTCCTCCTCCCCCCCTCCGTCTCCATGGCAACGAGTCCTGCTCCTCCCCCCTCGGTCTCCATGGCAACGAGTCCTGCTCCCCCCTCCGTCTCCATGGCCACGAGTCCTGCTCCACCCTTCCTCCGTCTCCATGGCAACGAGTCCTGCTCCTCCCCCCGTCTCCATGGCAACGAGTCCTGCTCCTCACTCCCCCCGTCTCCATGGCAACGAGTCCTGCTTCTCCCCCTTGCCATCTCCATGGCAATGAGTCCTGCTCCTCCGTCTCCATGGCAACGAGTCCTGCGCCTCCTCCCCCCCGCCGTCTCCATGGCAACGAGTCCTGCTCCTCCCCCTCTTCCGTCTCCACGGCAACGAGTCATGCTCCTCCCCCCTCCGTCTCCACGGCAACGAGTCCTGTTCCTCCCCCCTCCGTCTCCACGGCAACGAGTCCTACTCCTCCGTCTCCATGGCAACGAGTCATGCTCCTCCCCCCTTCGTCTCCATGGCAACAAGTCCTGCTCCTCCCCCCTCCGTCTCCACCTGGTGTGACGGGACCTGGTGTGACGGGATCTGGTGTGACGGGATCTGGTGTGACGGGACCTGGTGTGACGGGATCTGGTGTGACGGGACCTGGATTAACTCGGAACACGAGTCGATCAAAAGGTGAGATTTGATCTCCGGATGAAAGTCGAGCTGGAAAAACATCGTGAGAACAAACAGACGACTCAGAGCCACAGGCTCCTCCCACTTCCTGTTACCACTGGACATGATTTTCAATCCCACGCTAACATCTGCTTCTGCTCTTTAGAGCAACATCAGGCTTTTATTTAATTCAATCCCCTTGAAGCCTTCCAGGTCTTTCATGTTTTGTTACCATGGAAACTGACGTCCGCCTGTAGTCCTCCAGAGTCGCTTCCACCAGGTTGGATTGGTAGTATGGTGACTGTCAAAATAAAAGTACCAAGTTGCATTGCTATTATGGTGACTGTCAAAATACAAGAAGCAAATTGGATTGTTATTACGGTGACTGTCAAAATAAAAGAAGCAAATTGGATTGGTATTACGGTGACTGTCAAAATAAAAGAAGCAAATTGGATTGTTATTACCGTGACTGTCAAAATAAAAGCACCAAGTCCCAGGAGATAATGGACTGGGAGTCATGACACCACAGAGGAAACGTTCATGCTCTACTGAGCATGTGCAGAACAATGAGTTACTACCTTATGTGGTGACCAGAACCAAGACCAGGACCAGGACCAGGACCAGGACCATAATTAAGACCAGGACCAGTGTCTCTCATTTCCAAGAAAATGAAGCCTTTTCTAAAAGTTGTGTTTCAGTGACTCGCCGAGTACCGTTGCCATGGAAACAACCCCTTCCTCCCGAAAACACTAGAAAAGTTTCGTGCACCGCCTTGCAATGGTTGCCGTGGAAACGGAGCCTCAGCGTTCAGACAGAGTTTGTCAACGTTGCCCTGGAAGCCTGTGAAGTTGCCGTGGAGACGCGAGGACGTTTACTCCACAGCTGGAACATCTGGCAGGAGCTGGGCTGAGCCTCTCCAGAGGGACAGATACGCCGCGAGCTGATTGGCTGCTGGAGGGGGGATCGTGGCCAGCTCGTCAAACCGGTCTGGTTGCTCATACGCAGTCGCAGCATTTCACAAAATATGCTTTTTTTTTTTTAACCCCGTTTCCATGGTGATCGTTGCCTTGGAAACTAGTCAAACCCAGAGTTTGAGAGGGGCGGGGCTTGCAGGGCATGGCCAATCAGAACCCCCCGCGGAGCGGCTGACTGTCATTCTCCAGCAACGTGAAGGGTTCAAGCATCGTCGCGGGACAAAAGCAACCCCCGTTGCCGCAACCGATGCTGGGAAGCGACGCCGCAGCAGCAACTCGCGACTCCGTCAACGTGCAACTTGTTGAGATTGGACGACGGGGTGAACCTCAGAACCGGTCCACTGAGACCCCACGCGGTGTTGGAGCTCCTGGTCGAGGGTCCGGTTGGGGGCCGGCGCCAGGACTCGCCGACCTCGACCATCGGCAGAACTGAGAGTTCATCTTCTCCAACACCTCCAGCAGAACCTTCAGGAAGGTGTCCGGGTTCCTCTCCTGCAGCAGCTCGCAGTGAAGACAGTTGGCGGGCTGGAGACAGGGGACACGGAACATCAGTTCTCTAACGAGTCAGGCGTCTCCCATGGCAACCAGGAGAAAAGTTCAGCCGGACAGCAGGCCACGCCCCCCCCCCTCTCACGACAGCTGCACAGCTTATTTCTTGTTTCAAATGTTTTCAGAAATACGTTTCACGGAACAGTTTCAGTAATGAAAGAGAAGGTTTGTGTCGGAGCCGCCACGTTGGTCTGGTTGTAATGCGACAGTCCTGAGCGATGCGTTCAGGTGCGTCATGTAACTCCGCCCTTGGAAATGCTATAACGAGCCGCGTGTTGGGTTGAACTACCGAAGTGATGAGTTGCGAAAAGATAGAGACATCCTGGTATGTTTTTCAGGGCTCGTCTTCAGACCCCTGGTACCTCAGACGGTGTTCAGACCCCTGGTACATCAGACGGTGTTCAGACCCCTGGTACATCAGACGGTGTTCAGACCCCTGGTACACCAACGATGTTAAGACCCCTGGTACAGCAGACGGTGTTAAGACCCCTGGTACACCAGACGATGTTAAGACCCCTGGTACACCAGACTGTCTTCAGACCCCTGGTACACTAGTCCGTGTTAAGACCCCTGCTACACCAACGATGTTAAGACCCCTGGTACAGCAGACGGTGTTAAGACCCCTGGTACACCAGACGATGTTAAGACCCCTGGTACACCAGACTGTCTTCAGACCCCTGGTACACTAGTCCGTGTTAAGACCCCTGCTACACCAACGATGTTAAGACCCCTGGTACACCAGACGATGTAAAGACCCCTGGTATACCAGACGACGTTAAGACCCCTGGTACACCAGACGGTGTTCAGACCCCTGGTACATCAGACGGTGTTCAGACCCCTGGTACACCAACGATGTTAAGACCCCTGGTACAGCAGATGGTGTTAAGACCCCTGGTACACCAGACTGTCTTCAGACCCCTGGTACACTAGTCCGTGTTAAGACCCCTGCTACACCAACGATGTTAAGACCCCTGGTACAGCAGACGATGTTAAGACCCCTGGTACACCAGACTGTCTTCAGACCCCTGGTACACTAGTCCGTGTTAAGACCCCTGCTACACCAACGATGTTAAGACCCCTGGTACACCAGACGATGTTAAGACCCCTGGTACACCAGACTGTCTTCAGACCCCTGGTACACTAGTCCGTGTTAAGACCCCTGCTACACCAACGATGTTAAGACCCCTGGTACACCAGACGATGTAAAGACCCCTGGTATACCAGACGACGTTAAGACCCCTGGTATACCAGATGATGTTAAGACCCCTGGTACACCAGACGGTGTTCAGACCCCTGGTACACCAGACTCTGTCTTGCATTTCCTCACCTGGGTGAACAAGCTGGAGGTCTTGTAGAGGGCGCCACTCTGGAACAAATGGACGTTGGTGATCTCCCACTCCTCGATCAGGACCTTCAGTTCGTCAGCGAAACATCTGAGGGTGGCGACGGGGCAGTTCTGCTGGGGGCGGGGACTCGCTATTAGTCAGTCGCCAGGAAGAATGTGCTCGTGATAACAGGAAGTTGCTATTCAAAGGTTAATGCATGCAGCGATTGGCTGAATGGCATTACACTGCATTTCAGTTCAAATAATACATAAATACATGTTTTATTGGTGTAGTTATTAATTAACCAGGCAACACATAAAAACATCTAAATAAACTACTTTAAAAAAATCAGCACGGTACAGTAGGGTATGGTAGGGTATGCTACAGTATGGTACAGTAGGGTATGGTAGGATACGGTACAGTAGGGTATGGTAGGCTAGTAGGGTATGGTAGGCTACGGTACAGTAGGGTATGGTACAGTACGGTATGGACCCTACCTTACCATACTGTACCGTACAAAGGGTACAATTTGGGACGGGAGGGTATAGATTTCTGTGCATTTTCACGAAAAATAGTTGTGGGTAGCACCAAAAGTACTGCAACCCATCTGCTACCATCGGTACGGTTCCGTAAGGCGGAACGACAACGCAGCCGTCTGCTGATTGGTCAGTGACGATCGTCACTCTGGACAAGTGGAAATATTTAAACATCTCCTCGCCGTGTAAACCCTTCCGTTGGTACGGTTTAGAGCCGAGTGTGTGGTTTCGTTACAAAAACAAACTAGAGCTACACTCGGTAGAGCGCAGACCTTCCCCAACACTGTTTGCGGACCCAAATTAGCATCGCTAGCCTGATAGCCGTTAGCTCACATGGATGCTAACTAGCCTGTCAGGTCGCTCCATCAGTGGAATACAGTGTTGAGGTCGTACAGAATGAACACGTGAGCGGTACTCACCGTGTAGTTGTCGGTGGAGGGCGTGTACAGCGCGCCGTCCGACCGCTGTGGAGAAAGACAACGTCAACAATCCAGCTCCTGAGACACACGGACGGAATCGTTCACGCTCGTTCTAGATGACCGATGGTTTGACCTTCACCTTGGTGAGTGGGTTAGGGTTAGCGTCGTGTAGTAATGTGTGTGTGTCTGCGTGTACTCCGGTCAGCGCGGCGTATGCACCCACTTCAGGATCCTCCCATGATGCACCACTCGGCAGCATCCACCGGCCGGACTGACGACTTGTTCTTTCCTACGATGACGACTGAAATCGTCGCCGTGGAAACGAGACGCTGATTACTGTCAAGACTTCGGGGACTGGTTGACCGCGATGGACGTCACGGACATAAACGTCCAATCTCTCGACATCTAACGTAGCTCAAGGTGAGTACTTGTATGTGTACTTGGTATCAGTAAGTAGCTGGAGGTTAGGGTTAGGGTTCGGGTTAACCCTAGCCCTAACCCTAACCTGGGTATCTGTACTTGGGATAAAAAAAAAGATTACAATTTTGTAATTTGTCTAAAATGATTAAAATTCAAGGAATCGTGTTTTGTTTTGTGTGTTTTTTTCCACAACATTTTAACCCCAGTGAGTTTTAAAGTAGAATAAAAACAACGGCAGTAAAAAAAAATAAAAAAAACTCTTGGTGGAACTGAGACACGATAAAAACTTTTTATGAGACGGACGAGAAAAAGAAACTCTTCTTTTTTACTGCTTGACACTCTGCAGACCTTACACACACACACACACACACACACACACACACACACACACACACACACACACACACACACACACACACACACACACACACACACACACACACACACACCAGCTGCTGTGTTCCTTTCTTTCTCACACAAACGGTTTCACAGCTGTGAGCTTTTCGGTAATTTAGCGACTGAAGGTCCAGGAGGTCCTGACCGTCAAAACCCGTCACACAAACGGCACGAAACCTCCAGGGATGATTTGTCATCATATGACAACCAATAAATTAGGTTTCCGGACATTAACAGCAAAACGTTTCCCAATAAATCCCCCCCCCAAAAAACTGCGAAAACATTTCCCACACTTTGCCTCGTTGAGGAGATCAAAGGAGATCAGCGTATTTCAGTGTGTATTTTAGATTTCACACAGTAACGTAACCTGACCTAACGGCTAACATGCTGTGCTAACCCCCACCGAAAACAAACGTGGCGTTGGTGAAGTAAGAACTGCACTCTACCGAGTGTAGCTCTAGTTCTTTGTCCAGCTACTGAGCATGTGCATAGCGTTTCCTCCGTATATATATATATATATATATATATATATATATACATACATACAAACTGTACATACATACATACTGGATGCCCAACTTTTGTTTGCAAAGTTGAGAACAGCACCCACTTGTGGCCCAACACAAAAACTACATAGTTTCTGCCGTTTCCATGGAAACGCATTGGTTGTCAGAACGTGTAAACGTGACATTTTTCTGAGACAAAAAAAATTACGTTCCCACCCCCCTTGAAAGATGTGAAGTTGTGTCTGGACGGTGTGACGGCGCCCCCCGGAGGCCGGGCGTCTCGCGGCTCACCTGGACCGGAGCGTATCTCCGGATCTGCTGGATCCGCCGGGGCAGATCCCTCAGGCAGCGTCTGTCGGCCGAGCTCGCCCGCCGGAGGGCGACACACAGGAAGACGCAGCCCAGAGCCACCCGCAGGGCCATCAGCCCGCCCTCATCATCCTCATCTTCACCGTCGGGTGGCGCCAGCGGTCCACCGCCGCTGGCTTCCTGCTCCCAAGAAGAAGAAGAAGAAGAAGAAGAGGAAGAAGAAGAAGGGAGCAGGTCTCCGTCAGCCCATCCTCAACACTTGAAAACCCCACGAGGAGAGAGACTTTCTCTTCAGCCTGCAGCTTCTGTCCCTCCCCTCCGTCCTGCACTCCTCTTTTCACTCTCTCCCTCTGTTCCCTCCCTGCTCCTCCTCTTCCTCCTCTCCCTCTGGCAGCTGCATGTTTCTTCTCGACTTGCTGAAGAACTTGGACCTTTTCCCATCAGATTCTTCCCACATTCACTGACTGTTTCCAAACAATGTTTGTTTTGGAGGAAAACCAACTGATGGAACCACACATCCCGATGCCAGCGTTGTGTTGCGGCGCTGCGTGAAGTTCTCGTAAACACAAACCCACAGAGACGTCTGTGACATCATGCATCTGCAATGTTGCCCGCAAGATACACGAGAGAGGACGAGCAATTCTACTGAGCAAAACTGAGTCAGACTGTTAATTATGTCAACTGTCACTGACAATCACTGACAACTTCATCACCGGCAACTTCATCACTGGCAACTTAATCACTGACAACTTCATCACTGGCAACTTGGTCACTGGCAACTTAATCAATGACAACTTAATCACTGACAACTTAATCACTGACAATCACTGACAACTTCATCACCGGCAACTTCATCACTGGCAACTTCATCACTGGCAACTTAATCACTGACAACTTCATCACTGGCAACTTCATCACTGGCAACTTCATCACTGGCAACTTCATCACTGGCAACTTAATCAATGACAACTTAATCACTGACAATCACTGACAACTTCATCACTGGCAACTTCATCACTGGCAACTTTATCACCAGCAACTTAGTCACCAGCAACTTCATCACTGACAACTTCATCACTGGCAACTTTATCACCAGCAACTTTATCACCAGCAAGTTTATCACCAGCAACTTAGTCACCGGCAACTTCATCACTGGCAACTTGGTCACTGGCAACTTTATCACCAGCAACTTAGTCACCGGCAACTTCATCACTGACAATCACCAGACAGAAGTGCTCAGCAACTGCTCCAGGCTACATGTTAACATGCTAAAGAGTTTCAGGACTCACACACCAGCAATGCTACAAGCAACATGCTAAAATGTTTCCGGGGTCACGCAGCAGTGATGCTCCACGCTACATGCTAAAGCGTTTTGGCACTTGCACACCGGCGATGCTAAATGCTAAAGCATTTCTGGCACACACACCAGTGACACGACATGCTACATGCTATAAGGCTTCAAGACTGACACACCAGCAATGCTACATGCTAAACTGTTTGAGGGCTCACACGCTAGTGGTGCTACATGCTAAAATGTTTGAGGGCTCACACACTAGTGGTGCTACATGCTACATGCAAAAAGGTTTCAGGGCTCAGACACCAGCAATGCTACATGCTACATGATAAAGAGCTTTAGTGGCTCACACACAAGCAATGCTACATGCTAAAAAGTTTCGGGGCTCAGACACCAGCAATGCTATATGTGACATGCTATAGAGTTTTAGGGCTCATACACTAGTGGTGCTACATGCTACATGCTAAAAAGTCTTAGGGCTCACACACTAGTGGTGCTACATGCTACATGCTAAAAAGTCTTAGGGCTCAGACACCAGCAATGCTACATTCTACATGCTAAAGAGCTTTAGTGGCTCACACACAAGAAATGCTACATGCTATATGCTAAAAGGTGTGTGTGTGTGTGTGTAGGTGCAGCGTGTGAAGCTCTTACCTGCACGGCGACGGCTTCAGGGTCAAAGTCTGCAGAGAGCAGGTGAAACTCATGTCTGGCGGGACGCCGGCGGGTTAAAGATTCACCGTGACGGAGCGGCGAGACGCTGCCTGTTGGCTAAAGCTCGCACCTGCTACTGATGCCCCCTCCCCCACTGCGCCCCCCCCTCCCCCACTGCGCCACCCACTGAGGTCCAAACCTGGAGTCAGCTCGACTCAAGCATGTTGGGAACTGCCTTTTCACAAAGTTGCACGGAATGGACACGGATTCACAGGATTCCACCCCGTTTCCATGGCGACGGAGACGAAGCATTTTCAATAAAAGGCACTTTACCACCGTTTCCACGTAAACTGAGCGTTGTTTTTTTTTAAATAGTGGCGTTTCTCCTGCTTTTTCAGACAGAAGATTTTCTCTCTCTCTTAATTTTCTTTTCTTTAAAAAAAAAAAAAAAATCGCTCTTGTGCTGTTTGGCAGCTTGGGCAGACGATACGATGTGATTGAGGTCCTTCCAGTTGTCAGAACAGTTTTCAACCCTCGCAGAACATTTTCAAAAAGTTACATCGAACCCACATTTCCATGCAAAGTGAACATTTTAAAATAGATTCCTCGTTTCCACGGAGACGGAGACTGAGGATTTTCTACAAGTTGCATTTTCCCCATTTCCACAGAGAACGAGAGAGTCGTTGTCGTTGCTTGCAAATAAACTCAGAAGTTCTCGTTTCGCACCATGACACACTTTAATTTTCCAAACATCTCTCTGGGTTACCACATTCAGGTTAACTTAAAAAAAAAAAAAAATAATCCTTTAAAACACAAATACACAACAAACAAACAAAGATGTTTGCTCTCCAGTTTGTCTGCAGCATCCTGCAGGAACACAGATTGTTTATTCCCTCTGGAAAAATAACAAAACAACTCAACAAGAAAGGATGTAAACAAAATAAAAGCTTCAGGGTTAAATTCAGATCATATTGAGAGAATATTAAAACAAAATCAACTAAATTACAAAAAAATATAATCTTTTTTTAATAATCTCAGGCCGATTCACAGGAAATAAACTTTGATATTGAATGTGTGGAGATTTAATAAAAAAGTGGTACATTTACATTATATAGTCAGAAAAACCAATATTGAGTCTTTGGTATTGGGGGGTTTCAGCTTCACGACATTCCTTTGATCTTTTTCTCTAATTAGACATGGAAATGAAGAAATACACAAAGATGAAAGAGCAAATCTGTTTAATCCGTCAATGTCGGAAACCTTTTGTTTCTGCAGGGCGCTGACGTCAACCGAGTGCGCACACACACACACACACACACACACACACACACACACACACACACACACACACACACACACACACACACACACACACACACACACACACACACACACAAAATATAAGCTTTGGTCTGAAGTTAGATGCCACCTCAACAGACACGTCATATTTATTATGAAAAATCTCACACACACACACACACACACACACACACACACACACACACACACACACACACACACACACACACACACACACACACACACACACACACACACACACACACACACACACACACACACACAATATTAAAATCCAATACCATTGCCTACCTCTCGGGGCACTGTTTTGTGAGGTCGCATGTGACTGTGCTGGTCATATTTGAACACTATGTTCGTTTCCACGGCAACAGCAGAATCACTGAAAACGACATATAGTTAAAAGGTCAAAATTTTGGAGTATTTCCATAAAGTTGCGTTTCCAGTGACTCCAAGCACCGTTGTCGTGGAAACGGACAACCGAAACATCACAAACATCACGTTCTTTGGTTTTCACTCAAAATCATCGCGGGCCGACGACTTGCGCCGTCAAAGTGATCATTTCAGCACTTCATGGCACGAAGTTCAGATGCCCGCAATGCCCGGCGTCGCTCTTGGACACAAAGAACCGAAAACGCCACAAATCGTATTTGGACCCCACAAAACAACTGGTTCCCGCGATGTGAGACACGTCTCGTGGGTGGGTCCCGATATGGCATGAAAACAGGTAGGGACACACACGAGCTCAGGACAATGTGCAAAAAAAAAAAACCATCAACAAGACAGGATATGAAGTGCCACAGAGAACCAACATCATAAATAACTGACTGAATGAAAGCGGTTGGAGAGGTTGCCATGGAGACGCCGTGTCTTTGACAGAACCGCCAAAGTGAGAACCGAGAAAACAAACTCTTGTTGCATGTTGGAACGTCGGGCTGAAAGGAACACCGGCATTTAGAGAGAAATATTTTTTTCGTGTTCAGGTTAAGACTTGCATAATTTCCAGATTATTTCTTTCCCGATAAAAGAAAAAGTCTGAGGGGGTGGGGGGGTGGGACTCGCCCTCCTTGAAACGAGCGTCCGGTCTGGCCCGGGTTACCATGGTGGAACCTCTGGAGGTTGGTGGTTCAAAGCCAGACGCTCGGACTCTTTGCTTGACCTCCCTTGTCAATGAGCGACTCTCCTCTTCCCTTCATAGCCTGTTACAGTTCTGAGGAAGAGGAGGGGAAACGTGAGAAAGTCCGTTGATGCTCACTCTCCTCGCCGCCCCCCCGCCGCCGCCGCCTCCCCCTCCCCCGCCCTGCAGGGTTTGGGTGAGGCTCACCTGTGCCGTGCTGAAGGCGGTGATTCGTCCGCTCCCGGCGATCTGCAGGTTCACCGTGGTGGCGTAGCTCGCCCTCTGGGGCCCCGCCTTGTTGGTGGCCGGGGGGGGGAAGGGTGGGGGTGTCGGGGTGGGGGGAGGCGGCGGGGAGGAGAGAACCAGGCGGGGGGACGACGAGGAAGGCGTGGGCTCACGGGCGGGTCGGGCGACGTAGGCGCAGATCAGCTGGCTACGGCAGCTGCCCTCCTCCAGCTCCGGGTCGCCCCACTCTGCCGGGGAGACGGGGGAGGTGTGAGAGGCGGGGGAGGTGTGGGAAGCGTGGGAGGTGTGGGAGGCGGGCGCAGGAGAGGCGGTGATGACGGCGATGGCGTCGGGGCTCTCGGCTCGGCTGTACTTGCTGGACAGCTCCCTGACGTCGGGCCAGGGGACGTTGGTGAAGTGCTGCCCGCCGGGAGCGCTGCGCCCCGGGGTCGGCCTGCCGGGCGAGAGCGGGGACCGAATCCCGGCCCGAGGGCTGAGGCAGGAGGGGGAGGTGCTGTACGAGGAGCGGCCGCTCCAGGGGCTCGCCGGACGGAACTCCTGCTGCTCGAAGGACCCGCGGCCGCCGCCGTTCACGCCAAGGGACCTCCGGCCGCCGTCGGCCCAGTGGTGCCGCTGGACGGCGCCGCCGGGGGCCGGACTCGAAGGCTTGTCGGCCACGACGGAGGAGCAAGACCTGCGGAGGCTCTGGGAGGCGGGGGAGGACGGTCTCGAAGGGGAGGGGGCTCTGGAGCTACTCCTGGGAACAAATGAAGAAGAAGAGGAGGTGGGGAGGGCGGACGGGTGGAGGCCTGACGTGGTGGGAAGTGAGGGGGCACATCGGGGGTTTCTCGGCTGAGGTGCGGCGACGCCGCTTGTCCAGGCGTCCGGGGACACGCCGATCGGCGGCGGCGAGAGGACCTGTGGGCTCGGGGATGACGGAGCATACCCGGAAGGATGCCTGGGCATCTCCAGGGTGAGACCCAGAGGGTTGTGGGCGCTTGTGGCTCCGACCCGGGAGCCCCGGGGGTGAGGAGGCTTGTTGGCCATGGGCGACGAGTAGTCGTGCTGCGGCGGCGGCGGCGGCGAACAGAGGCGGGCGAAGGGGGGCGGGGGCGGCGCCGGCGACGGGGACTGAACCCGCGAGTTCGGTTCGGAGGCGGAGAACGGTCGCGCCACTCGGTTGTGCGATCCGGACCGGAGCGGGTCGTGTGTCTGCTGCTTCACGTCCCCGTTGGCCAGCGGCGCCTGGCGAGGACTTCCCGGCCGCCACCCGCCGTTCGTCACCGAGTTGTTGTTGTTGGAGTTCTGTGGGGAATCCGTTTTGGGGTGAAGGAAGGACGGACGAGGGGACGGAGAGGCGCGAGGCGGCGGAGGACCGGACCGGCTGACGGAGGGGGAGGGGGGGAGCGGGGAAGGCGGAGAGGGGGAGCGGTGGAAGAGGGACGGGGACGGCCTGACGGTGGAGGACGGATGCCGCGGGGGCTGCTGCCCGTCCTTCGCGGAACCGTACGCCGGCGTGCCGCTGCCTTGCTGATAGGTAGCGCGCTTCGGGGAGAGGGAGGACCGCAGCAGGTGAGTGGACGGCAAGGACGGCGCGGGGACGTTGGTGGGCGGAGCTTGTGGTTTGTTCTTGGACATGCTGTGACTGATGGACTGGCTGATGCAGGAGGCCGCTAAGGACCTGGTGAAAGCAGAGGACGGGGACGGGGGAGAGCGGAAGGAGGAGGAGGAGGAGGAGGGCGTAGGAGAGGGTGGAGGACACGCCCTGAATGATGAAGACCTTCCATGCGGCACGGGAGAGGAGGAAGGCGGGGCTCTGGTGACGGACATCCTGCCTGGAGGGGGAGGGGAGCAGGGGGGCGGAGCGGTAATGACCCTGAAGGGCGAGGAGCAGGGAGGCATCCCAAAGGGCGGGGCGGGGGAGGGGGGCGGTGAGGGCGAGGGAGTGGGCGGAGCCCTGAGGGGAGAAGAGGACTGGCGTCTGATGCCGGGTCTGAACGCTGGGAGGGGAGGAGCCGTGGCGGAGGGCGGAGCGACCAGGACGGAGGCGCCGGAGGTGTTCAGGTTCAGCTCCTCCCTGAGAACAAGGAGGAGGAGGAAGAGGAAGAAGAGGAGGAGGAGGAGGAAGAGGAAGAAGAAGAGAATGATTAATTTTGACTACTTCAATTTAATACTTTTATTTATTTATTTACGGCGAATCGCAGCTACGACTGCGACTGCAACACTGTGTCGGAGCAATTTTATATATAGTTGCCATATTCGTGCTTAATTAGATTCATACTCAAGTTCTATCTTATTTCTGTGTATTCTCTCATGCGCGGGATGTCCTTTGATTGTATTCATAGTTGATAAACTGTTAAAGCTCACAGAATGTTTTGCTACTATGATGTGTATCCTGTAAACCCTCCCCTTTGTTTAATGAAATAAAAACGCAGGAGAAATGGTCTGAAGCTCAGAGTGGGTAGGAGGTGTAATCTGAACACGCTCCTAGGCCATTCTCCTCGCGAGTAACCAAAGCTCATTCGTGTTGTCTTCTTCTTTCTTGCAGATTTAATAAATGTCTGTAGCCTAAACCTGACATTTAACTTGGTCCTTCGAGCCGGATGCCAACAACGCCTGGTGGTTCCGGCACACGCAGTCGTCGCCAGCAAGCCCACGGCCGTGGCGGGCCTCACTAGGTGAGACCCAGCACCTTTTCCAGGAACTGACACTGCTTCGTGTGCTGGGACCCGCAGGTTGAAGGCATCCAACGGCGAGAGGAAAAGACTCCGACGGGTGAGCATTGTTTTGGGTTAAAAAGGAAACTGTGCGACTGAGGGTTGCAGGATAGTAAAACCCTGTGAATTCTAGACTCTAACAGGTAAAACTAAAAACGCTGAGGTAGTGGACGCCTGAGAATAGTTCATGTTAAACGGACGGCGGAGTCCACGGTTGAGCGTCTACCGAAAATTCCGCGAGAAAGAAACTAAAAGTGTGCATGTTGAATGAGTGGGTGGACTGTGAACCACTTGGTTACAGCCACCATTTAAAACAACAGGAAAGTAATTAGTGGGCTGACGTGGATGCACAGGCAAGAATTCTCCACCTGAAAGGGTTGAAGTGAGAATTACCACGATCAGTAAAGATTAACCACTACCCTGTTGACAGGTTGACCAACGGAACCATAGACTACCCCACGTAGTACGGTCCGTCCAAATTTAAAACAAAATGGGACAAGGGAACACGAAAAAACCTAAACCGCGCGATAAATTAACCTGTAAAGATTGTAAATATGTAAAACGCTGCAGCGAAGAAAATGTAAAACATTTGGATAACTGGATTACAAAATACGACTTCGACGGGAGTCTCAATACACAAATAAATAAATAAATAAATAAATAAATAAATAAATAAATAACAGCTTTACAAGATGCGATTAAAGAAAAAAGTAAAAAGGATCCTAAAAAGATGCAAAAAGGTGATGACAGCACACAGAAATGGTAAGTGCTCTAGAAATAGAAACAAAGAGTACTGGAGGGACTGTGACTGACCAGAGGACTGTGTATGAAGAGACATTATGTTAGAAACCCAGACGATCGGTAAAGTTAACGGTGACGACTGAGATCAACCTGGGGAGGAAACAACCTCTTATTGTGACTCATCAGGTGGAATTGTGGGAGAATCTAAAACGGCTCTTGCTCCTGTGATAGAACACCTAGTGGAAGACGGAGCGAACAACAGTTTGTCCTAGAAGCTCGTCCTTCAAGGAGGAAGTAGTGGGTCCATGAGACATTTTCTCTCCACGAGTCGCACTGGCAACATCAATTAAAAATGGGAAGCTGTTGTACAAAAACTAATTAGTGATGAAGTTGGTGACGCAAAGTTTATGAGTTAAAGTCTCCCTCGCTTGACTCAATATCTAAAACAGTAAAGCAAAAGAAATACGGATTTAAACGAAAACTGCAATCAGAAGAGTGTGTAAAATTAGTTATACAACTTAAAGTACAAGTGTGTGTGTTTTTGTGTGTGTGTGTGTTTGTGTTTTTAGGTGTTTGCCTGTTTGTGTGTGTGTTCAGTGTGTGTGCAGGAGACACGTCTCCACACTGAACGGCTTTAGACGAGAAAACACAAAAACAAAACAAAGCTGCTCTAAGTAATGTGTCGGGACTACTTTAGTGTGTTTAGTGAAGAAATAAACGTATCTAAAGTAAACTTAAGTTATTTGGAATTTAAACTTAAAAAAATCTATAAATAAAAATTGCTAAATTAACTGAATAAAATAAATGAATCAATAAAGGAATCCTTGAACAAACACTTTGGGTGTATATGCACGAAGCAGAGCTCCTCCTTATCAAACAGCTGTTATGGAGAACGAGGACATTGAATGAAAACACAGATCCACAGCTCCGATCCCATTCTGCTTCTACCAGACGTTGCTGGTGGAGGAATGAGAGGCTGTGGAGGCGCTAGATTGGACTACAAACATGGAGGAATGAGAGGCTGTGGAGGCGCTAGATTGGACTACAAACATGGAGGAATGAGAGGCTGTGGAGGCGCTAGATTGGACTACAAACATGGAGGAATGAGAGGCTGTGGAGGCGCTAGATTGGACTACAAACATGGAGGAATGAGAGGCTGTGGAGGCGCTAGGTTGGACTACAAACATGGAGGAATGAGAGGCTGTGGAGGCGCTAGATTGGACTACAAACATGGAGGAATGAGAGGCTGTGGAGGCGCTAGGTTGGACTACAAACATGGAGGAATGAGAGGCTGTGGAGGCGCTAGGTTGGACTACAAACATGGAGGAATGAGAGGCTGTGGAGGCGCTAGATTGGACTACAAACATGGAGGAATGAGAGGCTGTGGAGGCGCTAGATTGGACTACAAACATGGAGGAATGAGAGGCTGTGGAGGCGCTAGGTTGGACTACAAACATGGAGGAATGAGAGGCTGTGGAGGCCCTAGATTGGACTACAAACATGGAGGAATGAGAGGCTGTGGAGGCGGTAGGTTCGACTACAAACATGGAGGAATGAGAGGCTGTGGAGGCGGTAGGTTGGACTACAAACATGGAGGAATGAGAGGCTGTGGAGGCGCTAGGTTGGACTACAAACATGGAGGAATGAGAGGCTGTGGAGGCGCTAGATTGGACTACAAACATGGAGGAATGAGAGGCTGTGGAGGCGCTAGGTTGGACTACAAACATGGAGGAATGAGAGGCTGTGGAGGCGCTAGATTGGACTACAAACATGGAGGAATGAGAGGCTGTGGAGGCGCTAGATTGGACTACAAACATGGAGGAATGAGAGGCTGTGGAGGCGCTAGGTTGGACTACAAACATGGAGGAATGAGAGGCTGTGGAGGCGCTAGATTGGACTACAAACATGGAGGAATGAGAGGCTGTGGAGGCGGTAGGTTGGACTACAAACATGGAGGAATGAGAGGCTGTGGAGGCGCTAGGTTGGACTACAAACATGGAGGAATGAGAGGCTGTGGAGGCGCTAGGTTGGACTACAAACATGGAGGAATGAGAGGCTGTGGCGGCGGCAGGTTGGACTACAAACATGGAGGAATGAGAGGCTGTGGAGGCGCTAGGTTGGACTACAAACATGGAAACTCTCAACGTAATGACGAACATGCCGTGTCGCGACGTAAAATACACTTCAGCGTGCCAAGGTCGTACCATGAGAACACACACACACACACACACACACACACACACACACACACACACACACACACACACACACACACACACACACACACACAGTGGGAGAATGAAGGGATTCAAATACAGTGTTGAACATTTCAAGTAGATACGAGTTTAAACTTGGGAGTTTGAGGATCAAAATTAGAATTTGATGTGTGCAATGAAATGTAAGACCTTTTACAGAGGTCCAGGAATTAAATGGTTTATAAAATCAACAATAGATTAGTGAAACTAAACTAAACTAACACTGTGACTAAAACTAGACTAAACATTTAGATGAAGTTTGGAAAGAATCAGTTTACAAGAAAACAAAACCTCAAACAAGAAATAAAAAAATAAGAAACTGATCAAATGATTCTCAATTTTTTAAGATAATAGATTGTTACCTTTGCAGAAACAAAAGAATCTGGCTAGTATTTGTCTGTGATATTACGTCAAAACAAACTATCTTATCATGCGAGACATGACAGTTTGACTGTCTACCAAAAACGTACATCCTTGACCAGATTTAAAAGGTGCGTCTAACAAAAGCAGATTTAACAATATTGGATGAGAAAATAGAATGAAAAATAAATAAATAAATAAAAAATGTAGCACAGCAGAAAGAGAGTTTCTATTTCTGACCAGAAGGAAAACCTACTCTACCAAAACCACTCTATAAATAGGAGCAATAATGAGCCATGGGCTTCGCCATGCCTCAACAGGAGGGATGGTACACTAATAATATCATCAATTCTTACTAAATAAAAATTTTTTTTTTTTTTTGAGCAGTATGTATAATCTGTATAAAACAGAAAACAAAAAAGGAGGTAAATTTCCAAAACCAGAATAGTGATAATAGATGCATTTTGTAAATGGATAGAAGTATTTCCAACATAACATCCAGATACTGGAACATTAGCAAAAGCACTTTGCAAAAATTATAATCCCAACATACGGAATAGCAAAAACAATCTACAGCGATAATGGAAGCCATTCGCTAAACAAATTCACATAAAATGAATTTACACTCAGAGTTAGTCCGTCATGGCGGCAGCGTGGACGCTGTCAGACGAACAAGAGACAGAACGTCTTTCTGTCCCTCTCCGTGATGTCATCGCCTCTCGACCTATAACCCCGCCCCCTCTCCGTGACATCATCGCCTCTCGACCTATAACCCCGCCCCCTCTCTGTGATGTCATCGCCTCTCGACCTATAACCCCACTCCCTCTCCGTGACATCATCGCCTCTCGACCTATAACCCCACCCCCTCTTTGTGACATCATCGCCTCTCGACCTATAACCCCACTCCCTCTCCATGATGCCATCGCCTCTCGACCTATAACCCCGCCCCCTCTCTGTGATGTCATCGCCTCTCGACCTATAACCCCGCCCCCTCTCTGTGATGTCATCGCCTCTCGACCTATAACCCCGCCCCCTCTCCGTGACATCATCGCCTCTCGACCTATAACCCCACTCCCTCTCCATGATGCCATCGCCTCTCGACCTATAACCCCGCCCCCTCTCTGTGATGTCATCGCCTCTCGACCTATAACCCCGCCCCCTCTCTGTGATGTCATCGCCTCTCGACCTATAACCCCGCCCCCTCTCCATGACATCATCGCCTCTCGACCTATAACCCCACCCCCTCTCTGTGACATCATCACCTCTCGACCTATAACCCCGCCCCCTCTCCGTGATGCCATCGCCTCTTGACCTATAACCCCACTCCCTCTCCGTGACATCATCGCCTCTCGACCTATAACCCCACCCCCTCTCTGTGACATCATCGCCTCTCGACCTATAACCCCACTCCCTCTCCATGGTGTCATCGCCTCTCGACCTATAACCCCGCCCCCTCTCCGTGATGCCATCGCCTCTTGACCTATAACCCCACTCCCTCTCCGTGACATCATCGCCTCTCGACCTATAACCCCACCCCCTCTCTGTGACATCATCGCCTCTCGACCTATAACCCCACTCCCTCTCCATGATGCCATCGCCTCTCGACCTATAACCCCACCCCCTCTCTGTGACATCATCGCCTCTCGACCTATAACCCCACTCCCTCTCCATGATGCCATCGCCTCTCGACCTATAACCCCACCCCCTCTCTGTGACATCATCGCCTCTCGACCTATAACCCCGCCCCCTCTCTGTGATGTCATCGCCTCTCGACCTATAACCCCGCCCCCTCTCTGTGACATCATCGCCTCTCGACCTATAACCCCACTCCCTCTCCATGATGCCATCGCCTCTCGACCTATAACCCCACCCCCTCTCTGTGACATCATCGCCTCTCGACCTATAACCCCGCCCCCTCTCTGTGATGTCATCGCCTCTCGACCTATAACCCCGCCCCCTCTCTGTGATGTCATCGCCTCTCGACCTATAACCCCGCCCCCTCTCCGTGATGCCATCGCCTCTCGACCTATAACCCCGCCCCCTCTCTGTGACATCATCGCCTCTCGACCTATAACCCCGCCCCCTCTCTGTGATGTCATCGCCTCTCGACCTATAACCCCGCCCCCTCTCTGTGACATCATCGCCTCTCGACCTATAACCCCACTCCCTCTCCATGATGCCATCGCCTCTCGACCTATAACCCCACCCCCTCTCTGTGACATCATCGCCTCTCGACCTATAACCCCGCCCCCTCTCTGTGATGTCATCGCCTCTCGACCTATAACCCCGCCCCCTCTCTGTGATGTCATCGCCTCTCGACCTATAACCCCGCCCCCTCTCCGTGATGCCATCGCCTCTCGACCTATAACCCCGCCCCCTCTCTGTGATGTCACTATAATAAGGACACGTGCTGGATTAGTGGACTCGTGTGTCTTCTCTCTCTCGTGTGTTTCCGTGGCACAGCGCCACCTGTCCACTTGATTCCGTCGGACGGGACACTTTACGAGACAGAAGACGGTTTGGTGTGGACGGATGGAGTGATGAAGAGGAGCAGCTGACGTTGGTCCAGCTCCTCTTCATCGTTTCCATTCGACGTTATGTTGAAGCTTCGACCTCAACCACCACGTCTGTTCCCCCCGCTACACTTAAGAGGATGAGAAACAGGCCTCGATGATGATGATGGTGATGATGATGATGATGATGATGATGGTCTGGAGGGCCCAGGGGAGCAGCCATTTAGTGGGAATGTGTCAGTCCAGTAGGAAGACGTGGGTTTTGGTTGGTCCAGCGTGGGAACCTGAACCAAGTGTTGATATAAATAACTTTTATTGTGCCTATAAATCAATTTCTACTCTATTCTGCTGTTTACTTTTCACGATTTGCCGTCAAACCGACCGACAACACAGAATTTCTGCTTGTGGATCTGTTGGGTTTTTTTCTCGTTTCTCTGCTAAAAGCACCAGAGGACCACTGTGTTGTGTTCGGTGCTTTATAAATAAAGTTGAATTGAAGTGATTGTATGAAAGGAACGTCTGACTTTGAAAGAGTGAGTTTCCATGGAGATGAAAGAAATGCTGGAGACACTGTAGTTTTACTGTTGGTCCACTAGTTGGTGCTGCTGTGAGTTTCAGTACTGAAAGCACACACACACACACACACACACACACACACACACACACACACACACACACACACACACACACACACACACACACACACACACACACACACACACACACACACACACACACACTATATGTTTGACCACAGTACTTGTTTAAAGACACGACTGGGTGGTTTTATTTTTTAACAATAAAAATAAGTTGTTAATGGGGTATTGGACGCCCCCTGCTGGTTGAGGACTGTTAATGGGGTATTGGACGCCCCCTGCTGGTTGAGGACTGTTAATGGGGTATTGGACGCCCCCTGCTGGTTGAGGACTGTTAATGGGGTATTGGACGCCCCCTGCTGGTTGAGGACTGTTAATGGGGTATTGGACGCCCCCTGCTGGTTGAGGACTGTTAATGTGGTATTGGACGCCCCCTGCTGGTTGAGGACTGTTAATGTGGTATTTGGTACCCCCTGCTGGTTGAGGACTGTTAATGGGGTATTTGGTGCCCCCTGCTGGTTGAGGGCTGTTAATGGGGTATTGGGCGCCCCCTGCTGGTTGAGGACTGTTAATGGGGTATTTGGTACCCCCTGCTGGTTGAGGACTGTTAATGGGGTATTGGACGCCCCCTGCTGGTTGAGGACTGTTAATGGGGTATTTGGCACCCCCTGCTGGTTGAGGACTGTTAATAGGGTATTGGGCGCCCCCTGCTGGTTGAGGACTGTTAATGTGGTATTTGGTACCCCCTGCTGGTTGAGGACTGTTAATGGGGTATTGGGCGCCCCCTGCTGGTTGAGGACTGTTAATGTGGTATTTGGTACCCCCTGCTGGTTGAGGGCTGTTAATGGGGTATTGGACGCCCCCTGCTGGTTGAGGACTGTTAATGGGGTATTGGACGCCCCCTGCTGGTTGAGGACTGTTAATGTGGTATTTGGCACCCCCTGCTGGTTGAGGACTGTTAATGGGGTATTGGACACCCCCTTCTGGTTGAGGACTGTTAATGGGGTATTGGACGCCCCCTGCTGGTTGAGGACTGTTAATGGGATATTGGACGCCCCCTGCTGGTTGAGGACTGTTAATGGGGTATTGGACGCCCCCTGCTGGTTGAGGACTGTTAATGGGGTATTGGACGCCCCCTGCTGGTTGAGGACTGTTAATGGGGTATTGGACGCCCCCTGCTGGTTGAGGACTGTTAATGGGGTATTGGACGCCCCCTGCTGGTTGAGGACTGTTAATGGGGTATTGGACGCCCCCTGCTGGTTGAGGACTGTTAATGGGGTATTGGACGCCCCCTGCTGGTTGAGGACTGTTAATGTGGTATTTGGCACCCCCTGCTGGTTGAGGACTGTTAATGGGGTATTGGACGCCCCCTGCTGGTTGAGGACTGTTAATGGGGTATTGGACGCCCCCTGCTTGTTGAGGACTGTTAATGTGGTATTTGGCACCCCCTGCTGGTTGAGGACTGTTAATGGGGTATTGGACGCCCCCTGCTGGTTGAGGACTGTTAATGGGGTATTGGACGCCCCCTGCTTGTTGAGGACTGTTAATGTGGTATTTGGCACCCCCTGCTGGTTGAGGACTGTTAATGGGGTATTGGGCGCCCCTGCTGGCTGAGGACTGCTACAGACGGTGGACGGTTGACGGCAGGCGGTGGGCCTTACCTCTGGTCTTGCCGGGCGGAGCAGCCAACCATGTTCCAGCCTGCAGGTGAAGCTCGATGCCCCTGTGCTGCCGGCAGGTCGGTGGGTCTCTGGCTGGTGAACGTCGGGAGTCGCTCGCCGGTCTGAAGGGGCGGCGGCCTCCGTTGGGTGGGGCTCGATCCCGGCGACCACGGCGGCGCCGCGCCCTCCTCTCCTGCTCCGCGGCGCCCGGACTGTTGACTCGCAGTCACTTTATCCTGCGGCGTCCGGGAGACCTCCGGCACGGCGGCGCCCTCCTCAGGCTGCGTCGGCGTGGAGGGGAGGGTCTCGGCTGGAGACGGGTTCTGCTGCGAGGCGGCGGAGATCCTCAGGACCTCCGGCTCTGCCGGGGTTTCAGTGCGAAGCGAGAATCCAGGGTCACGTGAGTCCGCGGTCCACACTGGTCCAGCGGGGCTTTGACATCCGGGTATGTCTTCACGTCGTAGACACTCTTCCTCCTCCTCTTCCTCCTCCTCCTCCTCCTCCTCCTCCTCCTCCTCCTCCTCCTCCTCGACTTTCCCCTGCAGCAGGTTCTGAACGGAGACGCTCGGCTGCGTCACAATGTTCACAGACGTGAAGTCTTCTGTGCCAGAATAAAGATGGCGTCCGGCGGTCTCTTCCGACCTGCGCAGGAGGAGCATCGGATCAGAAAACATTCATCCTTAAAAACGTGTTCCGGACACTTCTGAAAACAATCTCGTGGAAAGTTTCCAACCAAAGGAAAATTTGCTCTAAAAATGACGACAAGAACTCAGGGATGCACCGATACCGATACCAGTACCTGGTTCATGGTCCTCGGGGAAGAACCGATAAGGAAGTGAGGACGATGAACCAGGATGAGGTAGTTTCGTGATGTCATGGCAGGGCGGACGGACCTCAGGGGGCGTGGCCAAGCTGCTGAATGAAGCCTGGCGGCCTTCCACTCAGAGTCACAGGTAGGCGTTTAGCTACCAAAACATTGTACCGCTTGATTTGACCAGAATCGGCTCTCGGTGGTACCGACGGAATTCCTTCGATACTTATAAAAGTATGGAATTCGGTGCTCATCCCTATTGAAGTACTGTGATATGTACCAGTACTAATAGTTTACAGTGTTTGGTGGCGAGGTTGAGTCCAACTCACAGGACTAAATACACCATCTTGTGGTCAAGACCGGTACTGCAAGACCAAACTGATTGGAGCTAATTGGTAAACCTGTTGACTCTTCTGCCAGAAGGGAATTACAAAAATCACATTTGAGGTGATATACACTATAAATGAAAGAGAAATCGTATTTTTAAACAGAGAAACACAGAAATCTAGCGAAGGTGGGGAATGCTGGTAGAAACTTCCGCTCACCGCTCTGTTTTCTGCGTCACGTCCGTAGAAAGTCCGTTCAGAATCTGACCCTCTGAGGCTCCGCCCCTCACAGCCTCGGGGGACCGTCGGGGGGTGTCTCCGGCAGAGCAGCACCAACCGGAGCTCTGGTCTTCGGTTTGAGTCCTGGAGGCAGAGGACGTCTGTCCCGAGGTGCACCGGGGGTCGGCGCCGTCGGCGGAAGGCCGGCGTCTGAGCTGGGAGGGTGGAGGCTCCGCCCATCCTGAGGGATTCTGACAGCCTTCTCCCACGCCGGCTTCACCGTCTCTGGTCAAGGCGGAGATAAAGTCCCTGGGTCTGGAGAGGACAAACCCGTTGGTCTGGCGGTGGGACGACCGCTGCTCTTGGACCGACACGTGACCAGACGGCGGCGGCGGCTCGCAGGGCGCCGGCGCCGTCTCCGGGAGATCTGAAGCAAAGAAGAGAAAACTGAGCTGACCCGAGCAGAAATGGTTTATTTCCGGAGAAAATTCCGGCGCTGCCTCTTTAACCTATAGCCCCGCCTCCCTCTCCGTGACATCACTGAACAACGACATGGCGGACGACCCGCTACCAGGTGAAGCTGCTGAAGCCGCCAATGCTCGTCGCTTTAATAAGGCCACACTAGATTTACACCACCTATAGGCCTGGAGCATGTACTGCATCGTTTTGAGTAGTTTCCAAACTTTCTAAGAATTACGGGGAGAGAGACGATGGTTTTGGTTTGTGAAACGGAATTTCTGTAGAATTGTCCTTGTCTAGTTTTCAGGGTTTGGAACCACGGTGGATCGTAGCGTCTGAACGTCTTAACGGAGCTTCGGAGGTAAAACGTTCGGTCCGATCATAATTTTCCGATCATCGCTTGAGGAATCTGATAAAAAGTTTCATGTTAGAGGTTCTGGAGAAATCGACCTACCCTCTGTCAGGATCTCTGCTCTCTCTCTCTGTGCTTCCTGGCCCTCCCGGTTCCTGGTCTGGCTCTGGTTCTGGTTCTGGCAGTAGGTCCTGGTCTGGCTCTGGTTCTGGTTCTGGCACGTAGTTTGCCGTCTTGTTTGGCTCCAAGCTTTGGTCTCCTGGTGAGCCTGGACTCCTCCTCTGCTCTCCGCAAGGGTCTCAGACTCTTTCAGCCGGTTCATCGTCGAGGGTCTGGTTGAGACCGAGGACTGGTTTCGAAGGATTCCCGCCAGCTTCTGGTGCAGCGGCACCTTCATGGAGCTGGCTTTGGCGCTGTACATCTGGGCCAAGGTTTGGACTTTGCTGAGGATCCGCTCCGAGTTCTCCATCAGCACAGGGTCCACCGCGGGACTCGCCTCGAACAACCCGCCGCCGCCGGCGACGTCCGATCCCAAGCTCTCGAACAAGACGCGGTTCGCGGTGACGACCCTGGAGTGGCGAGACCACCGGCCCACCTTTATCTGGCTGGGGAGACGGTCCAGGCTCCCGCTGGTGTCGGAGGGATCTCCGCTCGGGGTTTTTGGCCCTGCCGGGGCCGATGGGTGGAGTCTGCGGCCGTTGGCAACCACCTGGTTTCCCGCTTCAGAGGCTCCGTCCCTGGACCGGTTCTGGTTTGGCCCCGGTGGATCAGGTGAGTTTCCCGTTTGGTCTCTGACGGTCGACGCCTCCTCCTGTTCTTCCGCTGACGATTCCTTGCCGACGTTTCCACGCGTCTCCTCCACCCCCGCCTCTCCTACGTCCCACTGCAGGTCCAGACCCGCCCGACGTCGGTCCACGTCAGCGGTTGGAGGTTTGGTTGGTGTCTCTGCGCCAGGGTCCGGGCGGCTGGCTGGTTCGCGTGACGGACTGTCGCTCGACGGGTCTGATGGTTCTGGAGGTACGTGACCGATCGGCTCACGTGTCTCTTCGTCTTCCACATTGGACTCTCTCTCCGGCTCCCCCTGCTGTCCGCTCACGTCCAAGCGAGACACCGAGTCCTTCACCAGGCCTGAGGGGATTTGTGAGAAGCTGCCTCTTCTGGGCAGGACCGGTCCTTCACCGTCGACCTCCTCCTCCTCCTCTTCCTCCTCCTCCTCCTGCTCCTCCTCGGCCTCGGCCGCTGCCTCGTAGTAGCTCCTGATCTTCTCGATGATCTTCTTGTCCCTCTTGGAGAGGAGGGAGCGCCTGGTCGCCGGCTGGCGTCTCTGGACCGGCTGGTTGGAGACGCCCGGGTCCGGCGGCGAGGCCTCCGCTCCGGGCGTCTCCGTTTCCTCCTCGGCCGAGAGGACAGGATGCCGGTCTGACGTCGGGGTCGGGAGGACGCCGCCATCTTGTCCGCCGTCACTTTCTTCCGTCTCCTTCTCCGGTGTCTCCGACCGTCCGGCTTCCATCTCCTCCGCTGCCTTGTCCTCCTCACTTCCTGTCTCTGCCGTTCCCTGGACTTCCTGTGTGAACGTTCGTGTTTCGCCGCTTTGACTTGGGATGGCAGCGGCACTCTCCGTCTCCGTCCCGCCGCCGGCGCTCTCCGTCTCCGTCCCGCCGACGGCGCTCTCCGTCTCCGTCCCGCCGACGGCGGCTCCCAGCTCCTCCACCATCGGCGCTTGCTGGGCGGAGGGCGGGCCGGTGAGTGGCGGCAGAGGGCAGGTGAAGTTGGACGGAGGCGGACTCTCCTCAGGCTCCTCCTGGACTCGCTCCTGAAAGAAACGTCAGACGGCAGATTTCACCTGGAGAAACGCTCCCGACCCGGAGCACCGGAGCTGAAACTAGGAGACGGAGACGACCAGAGTTTAGAGTTCCCTCCAGGAAGCGGAACGGCAGAAGCGGAAGTGGAACCACCAGGTTTGGCTAGCAGCTCTGAACCAGGTGGACGGGAACCAGACCCCAACGTGGACCAGAGGCAAACGAAACACGACCAACTCTAAAAAAAACAGTCTTCTGACTAAATCACCAACATAAAGAACCAAAAGAACCAACCAACAGACTGACCGACCAAAAGAACTGTCAAAGAACCGACCGAGGAAAATAACAAAGGTCAACAAAAGACAATGAACTCAAAAAGACTTTCTAATGAAAAACAACCACGATAGAACCAACCAACCTACCAAGCAACCAACCAACCAACCAACCAACCAACCAACCAAACAACCTACCAACCAACCAACCAACCAACCAACTAACCAACCAACCATTCAACCAACCAACCATCCAACTAACCAACCATCCAACTAACCAACCATCCAACTAACCAACCAACCAACCAACCAACCAACCAACCAACCATCCAACTAACCAACCATCCAACTAACCAACCAACCAACCATCCAATCAACCAGTGAGCCAACCGTCCGACAGACTGACTGACTAACTGACTGACAGACCGACCGACTGACAGACCGTTAGACTGACTGGCCAACAGACTGACAGACAGACTGACTGACTGCCTGAACTAGAACCAGGTTGGTGAGGAAGCGGTTCCAAGGCGACCATGAGTGTCCTCACCACCACGGCGTCGGCGCGGAAGGCGGCGAGTCCCTCCCGGGCCCTGCTCTGGTTGATGAACTCCAGGATCTCCTCGGTGATGGAGAGAGTGGGTGGAGGGCTGAGGGGCGTCAGCTCCTCTTCGTCCTCCTCCTCCTCCTCCTCGTCAGAACAGGAAGAGAAACACGCCGGTGAAGCGACACTGCTCACCGACAACACAGGCGCCGGAAGAAGCTTCGCGGGCGCTAGCGTTAGCGGTACCTCTCCGTCCCGGCTCACGTGCGGCGGCGGTGGCCCGGACTCGCTCCTCTCCGCCTCCACCTCCACCTCCGCCTCCACCTCGATGACGGAGGACGCCAGCGTGCTGCTGCTGCCGGCCGAGCCCAGGCTGTCGGCGCGACACAGCTCGCCGTCGCTGCCCGCCTGCTGCAACACAACAGTGACGGAGGAGCTTCAGTACGGAAACAAAACGTGTGACCCAACTCCACCCGACTCCTCCCTACTCCACTCGACTCCACCCGACTACTCCCGACTCCACCGACTCCTCCCGACTCCTCCCAACTCCACCTCAACCCGACTCCACCCGACTCCTCCCGACTCTCCACCCGACTCCTCTCGACTCCTCCCGACTCCACCCGACTCCTCCCGACTCCTCTCGACTCCTCCCGACTCCACCCGACTCCTCCCAACTCCACCCGACTCCTCCCTACTCCTCCCTACTCCACTCGACTCCACCCGACTACTCCCGACTCCACCGACTCCTCCCGACTCCTCCCAACTCCACCTCAACCCGACTCCACCCGACTCCTCCCGACTCTCCACCCGACTCCTCTCGACTCCTCCCGACTCCACCCGACTCCTCCCGACTCCTCTCGACTCCTCTCGACTCCTCCCGACTCCACCCGGCTCCTCCCGACTCCTCTCGACTCCTCCCGACTCCACCCGACTCCTCCCAACTCCACCCGACTCCACCCGACTCCTCCCAACTCCACCCGACTCCACCCGACTCCTCCCAACTCCACCCGGCTCCTCCCGACTCCTCTCTACTCCACCCGACTTCTCCCGACTCCACCCGACTCCTCCCGACTCCTCTCGACTCCTCCCGACTCCACCCGACTCCTCTCGACTCCTCCCGACTCCACCCGACTCCTCCCGACTCCTCTCGACTCCTCCCGACTCCACCCGACTCCTCCCGACTCCTCTCGACTCCTCCCGACTCCACCCGACTTCTCCCGACTCCACCCGACTCCTCCCGACTCCTCCCGACTCCTCCCGACTCCACCCGACTCCTCCCGACTCCTCTCGACTCCTCCCGACTCCACCCGACTCCTCCCGACTCCTCTCGACTCCTCCCGACTCCACCCGACTCCTCCCTACTCCACCCGACTTCTCCCGACTCCTCCCGACTCCACCCGACTCCTCCCAACTCCACCCGGCTCCTCCCGACTCCTCTCTACTCCACCCGACTTCTCCCGACTCCACCCGACTCCACCCGACTCCTCCCGACTCCTCTCGACTCCTCCCGACTCCACCCGACTCCTCCCTACTCCACCCGACTTCTCCCGACTCCTCCCGACTCCACCCGACTCCTCCCAACTCCACCCGGCTCCTCCCGACTCCTCTCTACTCCACCCGACTCCTCCCGACTCCTCCCGACTCCTCCCGACTCCACCCGACTCCTCCCGACTCCTCTCGACTCCTCCCGACTCCACCCGACTCCTCCCGACTCCTCTCGACTCCTCCCGACTCCACCCGACTCCTCCCTACTCCACCCGACTTCTCCCGACTCCTCCCGACTCCACCCGACTCCTCCCGACTCCACCCGGCTCCTCCCGACTCCTCTCTACTCCACCCGACTTCTCCCGACTCCACCCGACTCCTCCCGACTCCTCCCGACTCCTCCCGACTCCACCCGACTCCTCCCAACTCCACCCAGCTCCTCCCGACTCCACCCGACTCCACCCGACTCCTCCCTACTCCTCCAGCACTCAGTGGAAGTAAACGGTAGAACGGGCCTTACCTTCAACGCTGCAGGAATCCCGTTGGGTGGAGGAAGCGGACGACAAACGGGAGAGAAGACGAGAGACGAGAGACGAGAGACGAGAGACGAGACGTTAGAGATTCAACGATTTTCACTTTGGAATCAAATTTCACATTAATTTCACTTTTAGATTCAAAAGGACAACAAGCTGGAATTCATAACAACAACAATAATAATAAACTTGGATTAGCTAAAAATATTTCATTCTTCCAAAGTGTGATTTGTTTTTAAAGAAATATTTAAATATTTAGATTAAATAATGTTTTGTTTGCTAATTTTATTTATTTTCTTCAAAAATTTACTTTTATTATTGCAAAATAAACTTTTTTCTTCTAAATGTGTCCAGGTGCTACTTTACTCTGCTACTTTAATTCGCACCCCTCCCCCCTCCCCCCGGCGCCCCCTACTGGCCGGCCGCCACCTGCAGTTCTGAGCTCCACCAGCAGGGCTCCTGCAGTGAAGGAACCGCGGGGACCAGTGGGGCTCCGTGGGTTTTCTCACCGTTTGGATGGAAAACTGCTTCAATGTCTTTGGCTGGAGCTGGAAAACAAACAAACAAACAAACAAACAAACTGTGGTCATTGCTCTGTAAATACTTAGCTAAATGTCTGGTTACCGAGAGTAATCTGATTACTCGTGTTTCTGTTAGAATTTTACTCACTTTGTGGTAATCTGATTACACTCATGTACTCGCTGCTGTTGTGGTCGGGTGAAAGAGATGATGCTAATGCAA
>NW_027662014.1:36663-51663 GCF_963422515.1 Blennius ocellaris | reverse complement strand
GTGTGTGTAACAGAGTGTGTGTTACAGAGTTTGTAACAGCATGTATAACAGTGTGTTACAGAGTGTGTGTAACAGAGTGTGTGTTACAGAGTGTACAACCGCATGTATAACAGAGTGTGTTACAGTGTGTGTGTAACAGAGTGTGTGTTACAGAGTGTATAACAGCATGTATAACAGAGTGTGTGTAACAGAGTGTGTTACAGAGTGTGTGTAACAGAGTGTGTGTTACAGAGTGTATAACATCATGTATAACAGAGTGTGTTACAGAGTGTGTGTAACAGAGTGTGTGTTACAGAGTGTGTAACAGAGTGTGTTACAGAGTGTATAACAGAGTGTGTGTAACAGAGTGTGTGTTACAGAGTGTGTAACAGACTGTGTTACAGTGCGTGTAACAGAGTGTGTTACAGTGGTTACAGTGTGTGTAACAGAGTGTGTTACAGTGTGTGTAACAGAGTGTGTGTTACAGAGTGTGTTACAGAGTGTGTTACAGTTAGGGATGCTCGATATTGGCTTTTCTACCGATATCCGATATTCCGATATTGTCCAACTCTTAATTTCCGATACCGATATCACCGATACCGATATCACCGATACCGATATATGCTGGTTTTTTACATCAAAACTGTTCGGTGACAACAACATAAAATATCTCCTACTGTGGAATTAACACATTATGCCTAATTTTATTGTGATGCCCCACTGGATGCATATGTGAATCAAACATGGCTTTCCAAATGTACACACTGAGAAAAATAAGAGAACAACTTAAATTATGGAAAAAAGTGCCATATTTATTTAGTGTTAGAGAGAAACTTCAACAACAAACTCAACAACACCACAGACAATATAAAAAAAAAGGAAGAGGCATATCTTCAGGCCATTAGTTGTAAACAGTCAATGAATGAATAACTGTGTCAGGAACTTGGACTGAGGTCCCCTTTAAGAGTGGGCGGGCCATAGGTCTGGGCGCTCCAGCACCGCACCTGTGGCCACTTTCCAATCATCACCCTGCCCTATATATATGTCCTGTCTGTGTTTAGTCATTGTTGGTTTGTTAGTCTTCCTTGTCTCGTCTGTCCTGTCCAGTGATCAAGTTAAGTACTGTCAAACATGAAATAAAAGACTTGTTTGAATCCAGCCTGCCTCCAGAGTCCTGCACTTGGGTCCTGTCCGTGATCCGTGACAGAACAAACCAACCATCATGGACCCAGCGGACTCTGGTCACCAGCTGCTAGGAGCAGTTGGCCAGCAGGAAGACCGGCTCACTCAACACGACGAGCAGTTGTCTGGTTTTACGGCGGGTCTCCACGACCTGTCACATCGACACACGTCAGTGGAGATTCACCTGAACCAACTCACCGGTCACCTCCAGCAGCTCATCACTCGCCTCTCGGTCCCAGAGGCTCGGGCTGCCGCTGCCGCCGCAGTGACACCAGCTGCCGCTTCCGCCACGGTGCCGCCAGCTACTGCTGCCCCCGCCGTGATGCTGCCGTCACCGCTGTCAAGCCCAGCGCGCTTCTCGGGGGACTCCGGGGATTCGCGACCCTTCCTGGTCCAGTGTGGTCTCCACTTCGAGATGCAGCCGGGCGCGTTTCCAACAGAGAGGTCCAGGGTCGCGTACATCATCTCCCACCTGTCCGGCAGAGCGGAGGCTTGGGCCACCGCTGAATGGAACCGCCAATCCCGGCTGTGTGACTCGGTGGACGAGTTCACAGATGCGCTGTCGAAGATCTTCGATCGGCGTCCCGGCGGGCGGGAGGCGGCTCGAGCGCTGGTAGCGCTGCGTCAAGGCAGAGGGTCGGTGATCGACTACGCGATTGAGTTCCGCACCCTCTCCGCGGACTGCACCTGGAACGATGCGTCACTGCGGGACACCTTCCTCCACGGGCTGGCCAGCCCGGTTCGCGACCAGCTCTTCCTGAGGGATCTCCCCGACGACTTGGACTCCCTCATTGCCCTGGCGGTCAAGATGGAGAATCGTCTGACGGTCCGTGATCGCCTGAGGCAGACTGACCAGCAGGGAGAAGAACCCAGGAGCGCGCGGGAGGAGCACGCCCCTCTCCGCCCCGCCTCCCAGCAGGAGCAAGTTCCGAGTGCTGCACAACCTCCGGAGGAGCCGATGCAGCTTGGCCGCACCAGCATGTCCAGGCAGGAGCGGCATCGGCGCCTGACCGGCGGCCTGTGTTTGTACTGCGGTCAGCACGGGCACAGAGCTGCAGCGTGTCCTCTTAAAGGGACAGGCGCACCTGGGTTAAGGAGGGCCCCGGTGAGTCTTAAGAACTCCTCCACTGCGCCTTTAAGAAGACTCACGCCGGCTCAACTGAGGTATGCCGACACCACCTTGGACATTGATGTTTTCATTGACTCTGGTGCAGATGAGAACTTTATGGACCTTAAGTGGGCTGAGAGACATAATATCCCCACTGAACTGTTATCAGTGCCTTTAAAGGCTTTTGCTTTAGATGGACGCAAAATATTTTCCATTGATAAAAAGACTCTTTCTGTTCAGTTATTGTTTGGTCCTTCCCATTTTGAGGAGATTTCATTTCATTTAGGTTTAAGTCCGTCCTACCCAGTTATCCTGGGCCTCCCTTGGTTATGTTTACACAAGCCCCATATTGACTGGGAGTCGGGGGTTATTTTGAGTTGGGGAGGGGATTGTTCCGAGCACGGTCGGTCAGTGTCGGGAGTTAAGGTAGCAGCTGTGGAGGTTCCTGTGTATCCGGATCTCGAGCGAGTTCCCAGCTGCTACCATGATCTAAAGGAGGTGTTCAATAAGGGGAAAGCAACATCTCTGCCACCGCATCGTCCGTATGACTGTGCCATTGACTTATTGCCAGGCACCACTCCCCCCAAGGGTCGCATTTACTCTCTCTCACAACCCGAGAATCAGGCCATGAGGGATTACATTGAGTCTGCCTTAGAGGCTGGGTTAATCAGACCCTCGTCCTCCCCTGCAGGGGCGGGATTTTTCTTTGTAGCCAAGAAGGACAAGACCCTTCGACCGTGCATTGATTATAGGGGTCTCAATGCGATCACCGTTAAGAACCGCTACCCACTACCTCTCATGACTTCGGCCTTTGAACGCCTGCAGGGAGCCAAGCTTTTTACTAAGCTGGACTTGCGCAATGCTTACCACCTGGTCCGGATTAGGCAAGGGGACGAGTGGAAGACAGCGTTTAACACACCTTCTGGCCACTACGAGTATCTGGTGATGCCTTTCGGGTTATGTAATGCCCCTGCAGTTTTCCAAGGTCTAGTCAATGACGTGCTGAGAGACGCATTGAATAAGTTTCTGTTTGTGTACCTCGATGACATTTTGATTTTTTCGTCAGATCTAGCCAGTCATGTCAGTCATGTTCGTTATGTTTTGGATCGTCTTCTGAGCAACAACTTGTTTGTCAAAGCCGAGAAATGTGTTTTTCATGCTCCCACAGTTTCTTTTCTCGGACACGTCATCTCAGAGGGGAGGGTGGAGATGGACAGAGAGAAGGTCAGGGCTGTAGCTGATTGGCCAACCCCGGGTAGCCGCAAACAACTGCTCCGTTTTTTGGGGTTTGCTAACTTCTACCGGCGGTTTATCAGGGGATTCAGTTCCATCGCAGCGCCACTACATACCTTGACTTCCCCCAAGGTCCCGTTTGCTTGGGGTCCCTCAGCTGAGCAGGCGTTTTCCGAGCTCAGGGCCAGGTTCACCTCGTCTCCCGTGCTTGGTGTCGCGGACCCTGGACGGCAGTTTGTGGTGGAGGTGGACGCGTCAGATGTCGGGGTCGGGGCAGTGCTCTCTCAACGCAGCAGTGAGGATGGGAGGCTGCACCCTTGTGCCTTTTTTTCCAGGCGGCTGACCCCGGCTGAGGAGAACTATGACATTGGCAATCGCGAGCTTCTGGCCATCAAGGCTGCGCTGGAGGAGTGGAGGCACTACCTGGAGGGCGCTGAGCACCCGTTTGTGGTATGGACTGACCATAGGAACCTCGAGTACATCAAGGCAGCTAAACGATTAAATTCTCGGCAGGCTCGGTGGGCTCTGTTCTTCACGCGGTTCGACTTTGTGGTTTCGTATCGGCCGGGGTCTAAGAATGTGAAGCCTGATGCCCTTTCCCGGGTCTTTGAGCCGGATCCTGCTCCTCGTTCCCCCACGCCAATTTTACCTCCGACCTGTGTGGTGGGGGCGGTGACGTGGGAGATTGAGGAGCAGGTTCGGCGGGCTCTGGAGGGGGTGACGGTGCCGCCAGGTTGTCCTCCCAATCGCCTGTTTGTGTGTCCCCCGGTACGATCTAGTGTCATTCAATGGGCTCACACTAACCTTCTGTCTTGCCACCCAGGAACTCAGCGCACCATGTTTGTGGTGAAACAGCGCTTCTGGTGGCCAGCAATGAACAGGGAGGTCCGGGAGTATGTCCAGGCTTGCCCTGTCTGTGCGCGTAACAAGACCTCGCGGTCTCGCCCCTCTGGTCTGCTGCAGCCGCTCCCGGTACCCACTCGACCATGGGCAGACCTGTCAATTGACTTTGTGACTGGCCTCCCGGACGCGGAAGGGTTTACCACCATCCTCACCGTAGTGGACCGGTTCTCCAAAATGGCCCACTTCGTGCCCCTAGCGAAACTCCCATCGGCCAAGGAGCTGGCAGAGGTCATGCTCACACAGGTGTTCCGTCTTCACGGGTTACCGCGGGACATTGTCTCTGACAGGGGGCCTCAGTTCGTGTCCCGGTTTTGGAGGGAGTTTTGCAGGCTGTTGGGAACTACGGTGAGCCTTTCGTCCGGGTACCACCCAGAGTCTAACGGCCAGACAGAGAGGGTGAACCAGGAGCTGGAGTCCATCCTTCGGTGTCTGGTCTCTGACAGCCCGGCTTCTTGGTACAGGCAGTTAGTCTGGGTGGAATACGCCCACAATTCCCTTCCCTGTTCGTCCACTGGACTGTCTCCCTTTGAGTGTGTGTATGGTTACCAACCTCCTCTGTTCCCTGCCCTGGAGTCGGAGGTGAGTGTCCCGTCAGCTCTGGCGATGGTGCGGCGATGCAAGCGCGCTTGGCTCAAGGCCAGAGAGAAGCTCTTGCAGTGTTCTGCTGAGCGCAAGAGGCTTGCAGACCGGCGCCGGGTTCCCGCACCAACGTACGATGTTGGTCAGCGGGTGTGGCTCTCCACCCGGGACCTGCCTATCCGTTCAGACGCGAAGAAGCTGGCGTCAAGGTTTATTGGACCTTATCCTATAGTGAAGCTGGTTGGTCCCTCGGCAGTCCGCCTTCGTTTGCCCCGCTCGCTTCGCGTCCACCCCACCTTTCATGTGTCGAAGGTTAAGCCTGCCCGGGAAAGCCCCCTGGTGCCCTCCTCAAGAGCCCCTCCTCCCCCCCGTATTGTAGAGGGTGAGGAGGTCTTTTCAGTCAGGCGGCTCCTGGCAGCTCGCCGGCGTGGACGGGGTTTTCAATACCTGGTGGATTGGGAGGGTTATGGCCCTGAGGAACGTGCCTGGGTACCTGCTAGGGACATCTTGGACCCAGACATGATCCGGGACTTCCACAGGCAGCATCCTGAGATGCCTGGGCCGTCTGGAGCCGGTCGTGGAGGGGGGGGTACTGTCAGGAACTTGGACTGAGGTCCCCTTTAAGAGTGGGCGGGCCATAGGTCTGGGCGCTCCAGCACCGCACCTGTGGCCACTTTCCAATCATCACCCTGCCCTATATATATGTCCTGTCTGTGTTTAGTCATTGTTGGTTTGTTAGTCTTCCTTGTCTCGTCTGTCCTGTCCAGTGATCAAGTTAAGTACTGTCAAACATGAAATAAAAGACTTGTTTGAATCCAGCCTGCCTCCAGAGTCCTGCACTTGGGTCCTGTCCGTGATCCGTGACAAACTGGACATAACTTGTCAAATAATAGACTCAAACTGGGCTCAGTCTCTTTTAAGAGTAACAAAATAGTGCAAATATAAACAAGAAAGGCACAGAAATGCTCACAAAATTATAACAGCCCTCCTTTAAAGTGCAACAAAAACAAAGACTGAAGTTCACTCGTCCATATAACTGGTCTATTTCTTTCCCCATGTCCTCATGTGTAAGAGGGAGATTGTTCTGTATGAATACACTGGTTCACCGTCAACACTGGTGCAGGGTGCAGTCAGGTACTGGTACCAGTGCTGAACACTGGTTCACTGTCAACACTGGTGCAGGGTGCAGTCAGGTACTGGTACCAGTGCTGAACACTGGTTCACCGTCAACACTGGTGCAGGGTGCAGTCAGGTACTGGTACCAGTGCTGAACACTGGTTCACTGTCAACACTGGTGCAGGGTGCAGTCAGGTACTGGTACCAGTGCTGAACACTGGTTCACTGTCAACACTGGTGCAGGGTGCAGTCAGGTACTGGTACCAGTGCTGAACACTGGTTCACTGTCAACACTGGTGCAGGGTGCAGTCAGGTACTAGTACCAGTGCTGAACAGTGGTTCACTGTCAACACTGGTGCAGGGTGCAGTCAGGTACTGGTACCAGTGCTGAACAGTGGTTCACTGTCAACACTGGTGCAGGGTGCAGTCAGGTACTGGTACCAGTGCTGAACACTGGTTCACCGTCAACACTGGTGCAGGGTGCAGTCAGGTACTGGTACCAGTGCTGAACAGTGGTTCACTGTCAACACTGGTGCAGGGTGCAGTCAGGTACTGGTACCAGTGCTGAACACTGGTTCACCGTCAACACTGGTGCAGGGTGCAGTCAGGTACTGGTACCAGTGCTGAACACTGGTTCACCGTCAACACTGGTGCAGGGTGCAGTCAGGTACTGGTACCAGTGCTGAACAGTGGTTCACCGTCAACACTGGTGCAGGGTGCAGTCAGGTACTGGTACCAGTGCTGAACACTGGTTCACCGTCAACACTGGTGCAGGGTGCAGTCAGGTACTGGTACCAGTGCTGAACACTGGTTCACCGTCAACACTGGTGCAGGGTGCAGTCAGGTACTGGTACCAGTGCTGAACACTGGTTCACCGTCAACACTGGTGCAGGGTGCAGTCAGGTACTGGTACCAGTGCTGAACAGTGGTTCACTGTCAACACTGGTGCAGGGTGCAGTCAGGTACTGGCACCAGTGCTGAACACTGGTTCACTGTCAACACTGGTGCAGGGTGCAGTCAGGTACTGGTACCAGTGCTGAACACTGGTTCACCGTCAACACTGGTGCAGGGTGCAGTCAGGTACTGGTACCAGTGTGAACACTGGTTCACTGTCAACACTGGTGCAGGGTGCAGTCAGGTACTGGCCCAGCAGGGAAGAGGGCCTGGTTGAGCCTCCAGTAGTCCACGGACATTTCATTCACCGGGCTTCTCCTTCTTAGCCACGAGTCCAGCGTGTTGTATTTGTTGTTGTTAAACATCATCAAGCGCGCGCCCGTAAACATCCCATGCTGCGTTCATGCAGACTCGGAAATTCCAATATCATTGTAAAAATCCGATACCGATATTTCCAAATGTTACATTTTTAAGTCAATATCGGCCGATAATATCGGCCCGCCAATATTATCGGACATCCCTAGTTACAGTGTGTGTAACAGAGTGTGTGTTACAGTGTGTGTAACAGAGTGTGTTACAGTGTGTGTAACAGAGTGTGTTACAGAGTGTATAACAGAGTGTGTGTCGTCACCTTGTGCGGTAGGGAGGCAGGGTGATTCTCTACAATCAGCATCTTGAGGTAATGAACCCACAGACGTTTCTCCTCCTGGTTCTTGGTCTGTGGAGGAAAAGCTGTGAGTGGACACTCCTCACCCCCCCTTACACACACACACACACACACCAGGAGGACTCACCTGGACCACGTGCTGCAGTTTGGGGATGGTCTGATCAGACACCCTGAAGCACAGAGGGTCTTTGAGGGTCTCCACCAGCAGCAGGTTGCAACACTGCAGGACACACACACACACACACACACACACACACACACACACACACACACACACACACACACACACACCAGATTGCAGAGCGTCTTCCAGCGGTACCTGGTACCTGGTACCTGGTACCCGGCGGTACTCGGCGGCTCCACGTACGAAGATGTGCGTGCTGTACACGAAGTGTTCCAGGCGCTTCTTGGCGATCAGCAGCACGGTGTCGAAGAGGAAGAACGCCCTCTCCTTCTTCACCCTCTGGACCCTGAAGGAACCTTCCAGAACCAGCTCCCCGAAGACGCCCAGGTCTGGCCCGCTCCAGTTCACCAGCAGCGCCTCGATCTCCTGGGGGGGGGGGGGGGGGGGGCGTGAGGGACTCGAACCGTGGACCCACCCAGCAGGGGGTTCTCATGGTTCTCATGGTTCTCAAGGTACACAGTGGCAACCAGGCTTCTTTAGCCTGGTTTCCACTGTGTACCTTGTGATACCGTACTGTACAATACGGTACGTTATGGTATGGTATAACACGGTACAGTATGGTACAGTACAGGACTTTTATGTGTTTTAAATGTCCGCAGGCTGAATGAAGCAGTGAATCCTCCTGAGTGAGGAGACGAGGTAATGTCTGCCGCCCCCTGGTGGCCGCTGGCAGTAGGGCGTCTCCGCCGGCGGTAGGGCGTCTCCGCCGGCCTACCTGCAGCCGCACGGCGTGCTCCTGCTTCCGCTTCATGTCGTTGATGTACCAGGCCACCGCCGTCATGGTGATGATGGCGTCCTCCACCACCTCGTACCCGGGGTCGCTCTTATCCGAGTGCTTGGACAGTTCCTGGCACACACACACACACACACACACACACATACAGGCGTCTGTATTAACAGTAGCACAGCTGCTAATGCTAATGCTAGTGCTAACGGCGAGAGACAATATTTACCTTCGAACACATACACACACAGGCGTTTGTATTAACAGTAGCACAGCTGCTAATGCTAATGCTAATGCTAATGCTAATGCTAATGGGGAGAGACAATATTTTTAGTAACAGGTGGTACTGGAGGACTACCTGCAGTAACAGGGGGTAGGATTACCTGCAGTAACAGGTGGTACTTGAGGACTACCTGCAGTAACAGGTAGTATTAGGAGGATTACCTGCAGTAACAGGTGGTACTTGAGGACTACCTGCAGTAACAGGTAGTATTAGGAGGATTACCTGCAGTAACAGGTGGTACTTCAGGAATACCTGCAGTAACAGGTGGTATTAGGAGGATTACCTGCAGTAACAGGTGGTATTAGGAGGATTACCTGCAGTAACAGGTGGTATTAGGAGGATTACCTGCAGTAACAGGTGGTATTAGGAGGATTACCTGCAGTAACAGGTAGTATTAGGAGGATTACCTGCAGTAACAGGTGGTATTAGGAGGATTACCTGCAGTAACAGGTGGTATTAGGAGGACTACCTGCAGTAACAGGTAGCATTAGGAGGATTACCTGCAGTAACAGGTGGTATTAGGAGGATTACCTGCAGTAACAGGTGGTATTAGGAGGATTACCTGCAGTAACAGGTGGTATTAGGAGGATTACCTGCAGTAACAGGTGGTATTAGGAGGATTACCTGCAGTAACAGGTAGTATTAGGAGGATTACCTGCAGTAACAGGTGGTATTAGGAGGATTACCTGCAGTAACAGGTGGTATTAGGAGGATTACCTGCAGTAACAGGTGGTATTAGGAGGATTACCTGCAGTAACAGGTAGTATTAGGAGGATTACCTGCAGTAACAGGTGGTATTAGGAGGATTACCTGCAGTACCAGGTGGTATTAGGAGGATTACCTGCAGTAACAGGTGGTATTAGGAGGATTACCTGCAGTACCAGGTGGTATTAGGAGGATTACCTGCAGTAACAGGTGGTATTAGGAGGATTACCTGCAGTAACAGGTAGCATTAGGAGGATTACCTGCAGTAACAGGTAGTATTAGGAGGATTACCTGCAGTACCAGGTGGTATTAGGAGGATTACCTGCAGTAACAGGTAGCATTAGGAGGATTACCTGCAGTAACAGGTGGTATTAGGAGGATTACCTGCAGTAACAGGTGGTATTAGGAGGATTACCTGCAGTAACAGGTGGTATTAGGAGGACTACCTGCAGTAACAGGTAGCATTAGGAGGATTACCTGCAGTAACAGGTGGTATTAGGAGGATTACCTGCAGTAACAGGTGGTATTAGGAGGATTACCTGCAGTAACAGGTGGTATTAGGAGGATTACCTGCAGTAACAGGTGGTATTAGGAGGATTACCTGCAGTAACAGGTAGTATTAGGAGGATTACCTGCAGTAATAGGTGGTATTAGGAGGATTACCTGCAGTAACAGGTGGTATTAGGAGGATTACCTGCAGTACCAGGTGGTATTAGGAGGATTACCTGCAGTAACAGGTGGTATTAGGAGGATTACCTGCAGTACCAGGTGGTATTAGGAGGATTACCTGCAGTAACAGGTGGTATTAGGAGGATTACCTGCAGTACCAGGTGGTATTAGGAGGATTACCTGCAGTAACAGGTGGTATTAGGAGGATTACCTGCAGTAACAGGTAGCATTAGGAGGATTACCTGCAGTAACAGGTAGTATTAGGAGGATTACCTGCAGTACCAGGTGGTATTAGGAGGATTACCTGCAGTAACAGGTAGCATTAGGAGGATTACCTGCAGTAACAGGTGGTATTAGGAGGATTACCTGCAGTAACAGGTGGTATTAGGAGGATTACCTGCAGTAACAGGTGGTATTAGGAGGATTACCTGCAGTAACAGGTGGTATTAGGAGGATTACCTGCAGTAACAGGTGGTATTAGGAGGATTACCTGCAGTAACAGGTGGTATTAGGAGGATTACCTGCAGTAACAGGTGGTATAGGATTACCTGCAGTAACAGGTAGTATTAGGAGGATTACCTGCAAGTAACAGGTAGTATTAGGAGGATTACCTGCAGTACAGGTAGTATTAGGAGGATTACCTGCAGTAACAGGTGGTATTAGGAGGATTACCTGCAGTACCAGGTAGTATTAGGAGGATTACCTGCAGTAACAGGTGGTATTAGGAGGATTACCTGCAGTAACAGGTGTATTAGGAGGATTACCTGCAGTAACAGGTGGTATTAGGAGGATTACCTGCAGTAACAGGTAGTATTAGGAGGATTACCTGCAGTAACAGGTAGTATTAGGAGGATTACCTGCAGTAACAGGTGGTATTAGGAGGGATTACCTGCAGTAACAGGTGGTATTAGGAGGATTACCTGCAGTAACAGGTGGTATTAGGAGGATTACCTGCAGTAACAGGTGGTATTAGGAGGATTACCTGCAGTAACAGGTGGTACTTCAGGATCCTCTGGACAGGTTTCAACAGGTACGTCTCCAGAGGTAACGAGTGATTCAGAGTCGTTTGTCTCTCCTGGAAGAAACGGACCAGACTCTGGTTCTTCATGCAGTCCCTCAGTACCGCCACCGAGCTGTGGGGGGGGGGGGGGGGGGGGGGGAGGAGAGGAAGAGGAGAGGAAGAGGAGAGGAAGAGGGGAGGAAGAGGAGAGGAAGAGGAGAGGAACAGGGGAGGAAGAGGGTTAAAGAGGTCAAACATTATTTTGACACTGAACAGGAAGTGACCGGCACGACCAGGTGAAACAAACGAGTTCAGCCGTCTTCACCTCTTTCTAACCTGGTGAGGAAGAGGAGGGAGAGGAGGAAGAGGAGGAAGAGGAGGGAGAGAGGAGGAAGAGGAGGAAGAGGAGGGAGAGGAGGGTGGATGGACGAGACGAGGGGTCTCCCTCTCTCTCTCTCTCCAGTTATTCACAGGGGAATTCAAAGCAGGACTGATGTTTTCTACAGATGTTTGCAGCTCAAACACGCCAGCAGACCTGAAGAGTAGGAGGAAGATGCTCTGTAATCTGTGTTAGAGGAGGAAGATGCTCTATAATCTGGTGCTAGAGGGGGAAGATGCTCTATAATCCTGGTGCTAGAGGGGGAAGATGCTCTATAATCTGGTGCTAGAGGAGGAAGATGCTCTATAATCTGGTGCTAGAGGAGGAAGATGCTCTATAATCTGGTGCTAGAGGAGGAAGATGCTCTATAATCTGGTGCTAGAGGAGGAAGATGCTCTATAATCTGGTGCTAGAGGAGGAAGATGCTCTATAATCTGGTGCTAGAGGAGGAAGATGCTCTATAATCTGGTGCTAGAGGAGGAAGATGCTCTATAATCTGGTGCTAGAGGAGGAAGATGCTCTATAATCTGGTGTTAGAGGAGGAAGATGCTCTATAATCTGGTGTTAGAGGAGGAAGATGCTCTATAATCTGGTGTTAGAGGAGGAAGATGCTCTATAATCTGGATTAGAGGAGGAAGATGCTCTACAATTTTTCAGCTTCTAACATGAACGTGGCAGACTGAATGTCAATGAGCAGCAGGAGGAGCAGCAGGAGAAGGAGGAGCAGCAGCAGCAGGAGCAGCAGCAGGAGGAGCAGCAGCAGGAGGAGCAGCAGGAGGAGCAGCAGGAGCAGCATCAGCAGGAGCAGCAGCAGGAGCAGCAGCAGGAGGAGCAGCAGCAGGAGGAGCAGCAGGAGCAGCAGCAGCAGGAGCAGCAGCAGGAGGAGCAGCAGGAGCAGCAGCAGCAGGAGCAGCAGCAGGAGGAGCAGCAGGAGCAGCAGCAGGAGGAGCAGCAGGAGCAGCAGCAGCAGGAGCAGCAGCAGGAGGAGCAGCAGGAGCAGCAGCAGCAGGAGCAGCAGCAGGAGGAGCAGCAGGAGGAGCAGCAGGAGCAGCAGCAGGAGGAGCAGCAGGAGGAGCAGCAGGAGGAGCAGCAGGAGCAGCAGCAGGAGGAGCAGCCAGTCCTCCATCTAGATTGACGGCCGTCCGTCACAGAGCCCTGATCATAACTGTGAGCCAGAGGAAAGGAGAACAAGCGCTCCCTCCCTCCTCCCTCCTCCTCCTCCCTCCCTCCTCCCCTCCCCCCCTCCTCCCTCCTTCCTCCCTCCCTCCTCCCTCAGTCCCTCCTCCCTCCTCCCTCCTCCCTCCCCCCCTCCTCCCTCTTTCCTCCCTCCTCCTCCCTCCTCCCTCCTCCCCTCCTCCCTCCTCCCCTCCCTCCTCCTGGTGGAGCCGGTGATGGAGGAACCAGAGGAGTCGGGGTCGCGCTCAGTTTTTCCGCCGTGGAGGAAAATTGCTGGGTTGCAGGTTTGGTGAAGTGTGTTTGGAATGTGTCTCCGTCTGAAACTCCACCAGCAGGAGGAGGAGCTCCGCCTCCACCAGCAGGAGGAGGAGCTTCTGTCTGGGCTCAGGCCCCGCCCCCTTCACCCACATTCCAGCCATGTCAGTGGTCTGAGTCGAGGCTGGTTGAGGATTGAACCTCTTTATGTTAGCCAGTTAGCAATAGCATCATCAGTGTGTGTGTGTGTGTGTGTGTGTGTGTGTGTGTGTGTGTGTGTGTGTGTGTGTGTGTGTGTGTGTGTGTGTGTGTGTGTGTGTGTGTACTCACTTGGGGTAGTTCATGCAGTACAGTGTGTAGATGTCGAAGGCTTCACTCTAAAGAAAAGACAAATAAAGATCAGTTTTGTCAGGCAGAAAAACAAAACAAAACTGAAGTTACACGCTAGTTACTGCAAACTAAGAGTAACTTGAAGTATTTCCGGTCCGAACAATGTTGTTGGTTTATATAAGACTCTTTACGTTACGTTACTCAACACAGGGAACAGGTCAAAGGCTCATCGATCAAAGGGTCAGAGATCAAAGGGTCAGAGGTCAGAAGTCAAACACTTAGCGATCAGGAAGTCAAACACACAGAGGTCAAAGGTCAAACACTCCGAGGTCTCCTTCTCCTCTCATCCAGCCTCTGTCGTCCCTCACTTGCTAACAAACTACAGACAAACTACAGACAAACTACAAACTAGTCGCAGTAAAACTACAGACATGAAACACAAAAAAAATACACAACTTAATATATAATAATAATAACGAAACTGCAAGGAAACATGATGGAAACGTCACAGAGAAATAAAACACACACACACACACACACACACACACACACACACACACACACACACACACACACACCACACACACACACTCACCCGCTCTACGAAGCACTCAGCGATGGCTGCAGCGTGAGACTCCTCTCCAGGTCCTCCAGCAGGTCACTGAACACAGTGTAATCAGATTACATCAGATATTTACACTTTAGTGGGGCTCAACACAATCACACACACACACACACACACACACACACACACACACACAACACACACACACACACACAACACACATCGAACCCCCAGATTATAGAGCATCTTCCTCGAGGGACATGAGGACAATGGTGTGTGACATTCTGCTCTCTGATTGGCTCCTGCAGCTGTCAATCAAATCTTTCCTGAGCTGAAGTCTGAGATTTCACTCAGGGAAACAAACCTGCTCCTGACCCCTGCTGACCTCCGCTGACCCCTGCTGACCCCCGCTGACCCCTGGTGACCCCTGCTGACCCCTGAACGCCCTACACTGTAGGACAACAAGGTCAGGGTCTGTTTATCATCCAACAACAGAGAGAGAGAGAGAGAGAGAGAGAGAGACAGAGACAGAGAGAGAGAGAGAGAGCGAGAGAGATAGACACACACATAGAGAGAGCGAGAGAGATAGACACACACATAGAGAGAGCGAGAGAGATAGACACACACATAGAGAGAGCGAGAGAGACACAGAGAGAGAGAGAGACAGAGAGACAGAGAGAGAGAGAGACAGACACAGGGAGAGACACAGAGAGATACACAGAGACAGAGAGAGACAGAGAGAGAGAGAGAGAGAGACAGAGAGAGAGAGAGAGAGCGAGAGAGGGGAGAGACACACATAGAGAGAGCGAGAGAGACACAGAGAGAGAGAGAGAGAGAGAGAGAAACGAAGTGATGCAGAGCAGAAGACACGAGGCATCTGAGATATGCTGCTTAAATAAACTGATGACGATGGAGGAAGAGGATGAAGAGGAGGAGAAGGAGGAGGACGATGAAGCTGAAGAGGAGGAACAGCAAACGCTGAGAGCCCAGGAGGAAGAGGAAGACGAGGGAGAGGAGGATGAAGAAGAGGAGGCCTGTGACGAGGTTCTAATCCTCGTCTGACACCTGA
>NW_027662014.1:17500-36463 GCF_963422515.1 Blennius ocellaris | reverse complement strand
ACACACACACACACACACACACACACACACACACACACACACACACACACACACACACACACACACACACACACACACACACACACACACACACACACACACACAGCTGAACAGTGTCATGTTTGAGTTATGCTGGATGATGTAGCCTCTCTGGGCTTGTTATGTCTACATCTGGTGTTCTGCGTGCGTGTGTGTGTGGTGTGTGTGTGTGTGTGTGTGTGTGTGCTGTGTGTGTGTGTGTGTGTGTGTGTGTGTGTGTGTGTGTGTGTGTTTAAGGGGGTTTTCTTATTTTCTCTCCTTTCTTGGACAAAGACGGAGCAACGGAGAAACCAGGTCAGTGGATCTGGAGGTCGCCTCGTTACTGACTCACTTATTCAACTAAAAATACAGTTATAGATGTGTGTGTGTGTGTGTGTGTGTGTGTGTTGTGTGTGTGTGTGTGTGTGTGTGTGTGTGTGTGTGTGTGTGTGTGTGTGTGTGTGTGTGTGTCTCACCATCTGACTCTCACAAATATTTCCCATGAGAACCGGGGGGGCAGGAAGCTGGGGTGGAATGAAAAATGTGTGTGTGTGTGTGTGTGGGGGGGGGGGGGGGGGGGGGGGGGGGGGGCTGCATATGTGTGTGACATTGTTTCTCTGGGTGCTGTGTTGGAACGGACACAAAGAAAGTGAAGTGTGAAAACAGAAGTCTCAGAATCGAGGAAAGGGTCTCATGCGTGTGTGTGTGTGAGAGACATATTTTAACAGCTTCCTTCCAGACTCCCCCCCCCCCCCCGTCGGACCAATAAAGACGAATAAAACCAAAAAGGGACATTTTGACACGTCCCCCTTCCTTCACAATCAAACAAAGACCGACAACAAGGGTCACGATATTAAGACCTTGAATCCCAAACAAGACCTTGAGGATTAAGGTCCCTTCATCAAGTCATGACGGTTTTAGTTTTCATGAATCATCCACAACCAGTGAAGATCCACAAGAGCCAGGATCGTGACCCCAGAGCAGCATGACGCCCTCAACTGCAAGCTGTTGATCCGACGGGAAGACGGCCCCTGGTCGGTCTTCAAATCCTCCACATGCTTTGATCCTTTACATTTGATTTCGAACGGCCGGTTCAAGTCGGTTTTCCGTCACACGGTGTCACGCCAGAACAGAAAAGACCAATGGGAGACCACGATATCGTGAACTCGCCACAACCAACAGGAGACCACGATATCGTGAACTCGCCACAACCAACAGGAGACCACGATATCGTGAACTCGCCACAACCAACAGGAGACCACGATATCGTGAACTCGCCAGAACCAACAGGAGACCACAGATATCGTGAACTCGTCAAGGACAGAAACGTCTTTCAAGGTGAACACGTTCAACGATGTTCATCCCTTCACTGTGGCTGAAAAGGTTCTAGATACGATTCCCCACGAAGAGCAGGAGACAGAACGGGAGTGTGGGGTTCCTGTCCCGGGGTTCCCCCGTCACGGCCAAACCCCCCCCCTTATTTTGTTGGGACTCTTTGTCTGTTTTGCGTGATTCTCTTTGAAAGCTGCTGGATAACAAAGTGAGGCCACATGGTTTCGATCTGCAATGAAAACAGAGAAGAAGCTTTGTGGATTCCTGGACTTGTGAGGACCGAGGACACGTCGTCAGGCTCTGTCGGGTGGGGGGGTGGGTCCAGCCTCAGGTGAGTGAGTCAATTCAGGCTCCGCCCACTTCTGACGGACTTTGTGTCGTTTTTCAGCCCCTTTGGGCACAAACAAGGAACGTGATGTCGTTTTCATGTTGGGCCACTGGCTGGACGCTGTTCGTCTCTTCGCCGACAACAAAGACGGAGTCGGACAATTTTCACAAGTTTCGCCTCGGGAGACATTTCCAAAAGGTGTCCATGTTTCCAGATGGTGGTTTAGTAGGAAGAGAAGGTTTCCTGGTGGAGCTCAGACCTTCAGGGTTCTAGTTTGACACATAACCTGTAATAACCAGGTTCCACCACTAGAGGCTCTGTGGCGCAATGGACAGCGTGTTGGACTTCTAGCCTGGTCGTCAGGGAGGATATTCAAAGGTTGTGGGTTCGAGTCCCACCAGAGTTGCCATTTTGGACTTGCAGGCTACAAAGTGTCTCTATTTCCCTGAGACTTGGTACTTTTATTGTGACGGTCACTGGAACAATAATCCAACATGGTGGTCTGTTCACAAGAGTGTCCATGTCCTCCAGTTGTTAACAGACATACAAAGCTAAGCAGTGATGGATGTTTACGACCAGCTAGCAGCTACCAGAAACAGCAGCTAAAATTGCGATGCGTTAGCATTGTGAGGCTAAAGCTATGTACTTGCGATATGAAGCCATGAATTTCTAGGGACATGGACGTGAAGTCTGACAACTGTCACCTTCTGCCTCCAAATAAAGATGACTCTGGTGGGACTCGAACCCACAACCTTTGAATGTCCTCCCTGACGACCAGGCTAGAAGTCCAACGCGCTGTCCATTGCGCCACAGAGCCTCTAGTGGTGGAACCTGGTTATTACAGGTTATGTGTCTAACTAGAACCCTGAAGGTCTGAGATCCACCAGGAAACCTTCTCTTCCTACTAAACTACCGTCTGGATAGCTAGTACAGTGACTGTCAAAATAAAAGGGCCAGGTTTGATTGATAGATTCTAGCATCTTCTCGCATTTGACAAGACATTCAAAGGTTGTGGGTTCGAGTCCCACCAGAGTCACTGTTTTGGACTTTCAGGCTACAAAGCGTCTCTATTTCCCTTGAACTTGTTGCTTTTATTTTGACGGTCACTGGAACAATAATCCAACATGGTGGTCTGTCCACTAGAGTGTCCATGTCGTCCAGTTGTTAACAGACTTGCAAAGCAAAGCAGTGATGGACGTTTACGACCAGCTAGCTGCTCCTAGAAACCTCAGCGACTGATTTGCTTATTCAGCTAGCACGTTGGTTAGCATTGTGAGGCTAAAGCTACGTACTTGTGACATGAAGTGATGAATTAAGGGGATGTGGACATGAAGTCTGACAGTCTGTTCCCAAACAAAGACGACTCTGGTGGGACTCGAACCCACAACCTTTGAATGTCCTCCCTGACGACCAGGCTAGAAGTCCAACGCGCTGTCCATTGCGCCACAGAGCCTCTAGTGGTGGAACCTGGTTACCTTCACCAACGCCACGTGGATCTCAGACCTTCAGGGTTTTAGTTAGACACATAACCTGTAATAACCAGGTTCCACCACTAGAGGCTCTGTGGCGCAATGGACAGTGTGTTGGACTTCTAGCCTGGTCGTCAGGGAGGACATTCAAAGGTTGTGGGTTCGAGTCCCACCAGAGTTGCTGTTTTGGACTTGCAGGCTACAAAGTGTCTCTATTTCCCTGAGACTTGGTACTTTTATTGTGACGGTCACTGGAACAATAATCCAACATGGTGATCTGTCCACTAGAGTGTCCATGTCCTCCAGTTGTTAACAGACTTACAAAGCAAAGCAGTGATGGATGTTTACGACCAGCTAGCAGCTACCAGAACCAGCAGCTAAAATTGCGATGCATTAGCATTGTGAGGCTAAAGCTACGTACTTGCGATATGAAGCGATGAATTAATAATGAATTTCTAGAAACATGGACATGAAGTCTGACAACTGTCACCTTCTGCCTCCAAAGTGATGACTCTGGTGGGACTCGAACCCACAACCTTTGAATGTCCTCCCTGACGACCAGGCTAGAAGTCCAACACGCTGTCCATTGTGCCACAGAGCCTCTAGTGGCTGATCTTGGTTATTACAGGTTATGTAATGAAATGGACAGCGCGTTGGACTTCTCGCCTGGTCGTCAGGGAGGACATTCAAAGGTTGTGGGTTCGAGTCCCGCCAGAGTCGAGTTTAAGTTTAATGGACTGATTGAATATAGATTCTTGTCACACGTGATACAATATTGTCATTGGAGCTACTGAGCATGTGCACAACCACTAGTGGCTACGGCCTGAGAATGCTAACGACGTGCTAGCTGCTAGCTGAAGAGACCAATCAGTCATTGTTTGTCGTAAAAATCGTCACTGCTTTGGACTTCCTGTGTTCATAGTGGCCCATATTCTCCTGGGACATGATGCTTTTACTTTGACAGTCACTGTGAAAATATTAATATAATATAAAAAAATTGTGATAATCCAACTTTGTGCTTTTATTTTGACAGTGACTGTGATAATCCATTGTGATGCTTTTATTTTGACTGTCACTATGAAAACAATCCAACTAGGTGGATTTATTTTGACAGTCACTTTAATAACAATCCAACTTTGTCCATTTTTGACAGTCACTGTGATAGTGATCCATCGTGGTGCTGTTATTTTGATAGTCACCATGATAACAATCCAACTTTGCACTTTTATTTTGACAACCACTGTGGTAACAATCCAAATTTGTGCTTTTATTTTAACAGTCACCGTGAAAACAATCCAACTTTGCACTTTTCTTTTGACAGTCACCATGATAACAATCCATCGTGCTGCTTTTATTTTGACAGTCACCGTGTTGACAATCCAAATTTGTGTTTCTATTTTGACAGTCACTGTGATAACAATCCATTGTGCTGCTTTTATTTTGACAGTCACTGTGAGAACAATCCAACTTTGTGCTTTTATTTTGACAACCACTGTGATTACAATCCAACGTGGTGGTCTTTCCACGTCCTCCAGTTGTTAACAGCAGCGACTGATTCGTCTCTTCAGCTAGCAGCTAGCATGTCGGTTAGCATTGTGAGGCTAAAACTACGCACTTGTGACGAATTAATAATGAATTCTGGGGACGTGGACATGAAGTCTGACAGTTTGTTTCCAAACAAACACGACTCTGGTGGGACTCGAACCCACAACCTTTGAATGTCCTCCCTGACAACCAGGCTAGAAGTCCAACGCGCTGTCCATTGCGCCACAGAGCCTCTAGTGGTGGAACCTGGTTATTACAGGTTATGCGTCTAAACATGAGCATAACATAATGCATTGCGGCAGACGTTCCGCAACAGCTGGATCAGACTGGCGTGACACTGTGTTTGTGTGTGTGTGTGTGTGTGCTCCAAGAACCAAGAAGAATCCACTTGGCTCATACGAGCTCGGCAGCTGTTGCCCCTCCCCCCCCACCCCCCGCGGTGGAAGCACTCTGGAGGGAATCAAACCGGCAGCCCTGGCAGCGGCGGCGCTCCGTCCTTCCCGGCTCAGCTGGTCGCTGGTCGGCAGCCGGAGCGTCGCCACAACACACATACTTTCCACACGACAACAACACAAACATCCCGCTGAGGTTTGTGGGTTGTTTTTTTTTTTTCTTCGCACCAGAGCAGTTTTTTTTTTTTTTTCACGAACGCCGTTAAAAATTAAAATACCGACGTTTCGACAGACGGAAAAACATCTGGGATTCTGGAAGCTCGTCGTGTGTGTGTGCAGCCTCCGTCTTCTGGGGGACGGGCCGGGACAGGACGGGTTGTAGGTTGGAATCCCGTCGGTGGACGTGTCCCACGGCGACACGCGGTGAATCAAGGGGTGTGGCCGGCGCCGGTTACCTGTTGAACTCGTAGATGTCCTCGATGTTGCAGAACAGCGTGCTGACCTGCTCCGGCTTCAGGGGCAAGGCCCCGCAGTCGATGATGCAGCCCAGGTAGTCCTGCAAGGGGGGGGGGACAGAGACACATTGTCAACCGGCTGGGACGGATGGACACGACATGAGAAACTGAGCGGGGGGAACATTTAAGCGGTCGCACGTATCAAGCTGGAGTCGGCAGCGGTGTGTTTGTCCGCCGGAAAGTCCAGTTGCTGCTTATTTCTTTCCGCCACTGCCCCAAACCCACGGGCAAGGCACTACAGCACCTCTGTGACAGGCGGCAGGATGATTTAGAGGACTGAGGCTCCGTCATACGACAACGTGGAAACACAAAACCTTCATTGTGTTTTGTGGGTCCGTTTATGTGACCATCCACCCGTCTATCCACCCATCTATCCATCCATCCCTCCATCCATACATACATCCATCCACCAATCTATCATCCATACATCCATACATCCATCTGTCCATCCATCTATTATCCATCCATCCATCCATCCATCCATCCATTGCTATTTTAAAAAAAAGTTCCATGAGGAGGAGCAGCGAAAGACGACAATGAAAACCAGTGAAATGTTTGGACTCTCGGGAACAAAGAGATCAAAGAGTGAAAAAGGCTAAAATGCTTCATGTGACTTTAAAACAAAAATCAGCAAAAAAAACCTGTTAAAAATGGCCATAAAAGCTCAAATAGCTAAATTTCGTCTAAAATGTCGTGTTGAAGCTTCGTGAAGGAACTTTTATCAAAACGACGTGTCGACGATCTGAGTGATCGTTTAGGATCAAAGGAGTTTCGATGTTTATTTGGTGGAAAAACTTCAGAACGTCGAGTTGAATCGTCAGCAGAGTCAGAGAAGGTTGAATTGTTCAGTGTCCTCCTCCTCCTCCTCCTCCCCCTCCCCCTCCTCCTCCTCCTCTTCGTCCTCCTCCTCGTTCTTTGTCTCCTCCTCGTCTCTCAGACTTTTCCTTCTTTGTGTCGTCCTCTGTTTTTCTACTTTCTCCAGTTCTTCCTCCGTGAACCCCGTGGTCCCATCCTCCTCCTTTTCCTCCTCATGTTTCCTCTCCTCCTCCCTCCCTCTCCTCCTCTCTCCCTCACTCCCTCCCTCCCGTCTGGTGGTTTCCTGTCCCACTTGGCAGCAGGTCAGCGGTTTGATTCCCCTCATGTTCAGTCCACTGCTCCAAGTTTCTCTCCAGAAAACACACCGAGGAAGATGAACTGGTTCACTCCTCCACTATCTGGACACACACACACACACACATACACACACACACATACATACACACACGCACGCACACATACACACGCACGCACACACACACGCACGCACACACACACACACACACGCACGCACGCACACACACACACACACACTGTTGTGGTCGCTGGTTCAGATTCCAAGTGAGCGTGACATCATGTAGCCTCAATCGAAACCAGACTTCAGCGAAACCTCAAATCCAGAGCGGACTGACATTACACACACGCACACACACACACACACACACACTAGCATTAGCCTGTAGCCACAGTCGCTGTCATTAGCATTAGTGTTCTGAAATGCTGTCTGCATGTTGGTCGTTTACGTCGACTGTTTTATTGCTGCTCTTTAGTTCATAGATCTGTTTCTTTAAGAAGAGAATCTTCCTCCTCTTGTCCAGATTATAGAGCATCTTCCTCCTCTAATCCAGATTATAGATCACATTCCTCCTCTAACACCAGATTATAGAGCATCTTCCTCCTCTAGTCCAGATTATAGAGCATCTTCCTCCTCTAATCCAGATTATAGATCACATTCCTCCTCTAACACCAGATTATAGAGCATCTTCCTCCTCTAGTCCAGATTATAGAGCATCTTCCTCCTCTAATCCAGATTATAGATCACATTCCTCCTCTAACACCAGATTATAGAGCATCTTCCTCCTCTAACACCAGATTATAGAGCATCTTCCTCCTCTAATCCAGGTTATAGATCACATTCCTCCTCTAACACCAGATTATAGAGCATCTTCCTCCTCTAGTCCAGATTATAGAGCATCTTCCTCCTCTAATCCAGATTATAGATCACATTCCTCCTCTAACACCAGATTATAGAGCATCTTCCTCCTCTAACACCAGATTATAGAGCATCTTCCTCCTCTAATCCAGGTTATAGAGCATCTTCCTCCTCTAACACCAGATTATATAGCATCTTCCTCCTCTAACACCAGATTATATAGCATCTTCCTCCTCTAACACCAGATTGTAGAGCATCTTCAAACTACTCTGTATCTACTTTGACTTCAAGAGCAATTACAGTACTCTGTAACTAACTAAAGAAGTAACTAAATAGTTACTGCCAGTATTTGGAGTGAAAGTGACCGGAGGCTGCGTGTGTGTGTGTGTGTGTGTGTGTGTGTGTGTGTGTGTGTGTGTGTGTGTGTGTGTGTGTGTGTGTGTGTGTGTGTAAGATGGCAGAGGATGAAAGAAGCTGTAAACTCTATTTTACTTCAAAAGGATGCTTCACACTCCGATTAGACAGCTGGGGATGGACACACACACACACACACACACACACACACACACACACACACACACACACACACACACACACACACACACACACACACACACACACACACACACACACACACACACACACACACACACACACCGCAGCACCTGGACTAATGACGGATGGAAATGCAGACAATCAGCAGATTCTCTTCAGACGTTTCTTTGAAAAATGATCTTTTCTCACCAGACTTTTAAGCTGTTTCCAACTTCCAGTTACACACACACACACACACACACACACACACACACACACACACACCACACACACACACACACACACACACACACACATGACGTTTCTGTTGAATGAATTTGATATTTCCATGTTATTTTACGAGGGTGAAAAAAGAACCAGCTGCTAAACAAGGTTTCTTTTAAACGTAGGGTTTCTTTCCGCTCCTCCTTCATGTTTACGCAACAACGGTGGTTGTCATCACTGAAAACACAACTTTTAAAAAATACCGTGTGGAGGAGTCCCGTCCAACTTCTCTGGCTCGCTGCAATACCAGCGTCCACCTCAAGGTGGTGTCGTTAGCGGTGGCTGTGGTTTGAGCGGTGGTGTTAGCGGTGGTGTTAGCGGTGGTGTTAGCAGTGGTGTTAGCGGTGGCCGTGGTTTGAGCAGTGGTGTTAGCAGTGGTATTAGCAGTTAGCGGTGGTGTTAGCTGTCACAGTGGTGTTAGCGGTGGTTAGCTGTCACAGTTGTGTTAGCAGTGCTGTTAGCGGTGGTGTTAGCGGTGCTATTAGTGGTGGTGTTAGCAGTGGTGTTAGCTGTCACAGTGGTGTTAGCGGTGGTTAGCTGTCACAGTCGTTTTAGCAGTGGTGTTAGCAGTAGTGTTAGCTGTCACAGTGGGGTTAGCGGTGGTGTTAGCGGTGTTATTAGCAGTGGTGTTAGCGGTGGTGTTAGCGGTACTATTAGCGGTGGTGTTAGCGGTGGGGTTAGCGGTGGGGTTAGCGGTGGTTTGCTGTCACAGTGGTGCTAGCGGTGGTTAGCTGTCACAGTTGTTTTAGCAGTGGTGTTAGCGGTGGTGTTAGCGGTGTTATTAGCGGTGGTGTTAGCAGTGGTGTTACCGGTGGTGTTAGCTGTCACAGTGGGGTTAGCGGTGGTGTTAGCGGTGCTATTATCAGTGGTGTTAGTGGTGGTGTTAGCGGTGGTTAGCTGTCACAGTGGTGTTAGCGGTGGTGTTAGCGGTGGTGTTAGCTGTCACAGTGGTGTTAGCGTTGCTATTAGCGGTGATGTTCGCAGTGGTGTTAGCGGTGGTGTTGGCTGTCACAGTCGTGTTCGCGGTACCATTAGCGGTGGTGTTAGCGGTGGTGATAGCGGAGGGGTTCTTACCTCCACGATGCTCTTCAGGTCCCTGACGTAGGCTTGTTCCGTCTCCACGATCTCCAGAGCCACTCGCTCCAGACGGGACAGCTGCCTGGGCGCCGCCGCCGCCGCCGCCATCAGCTTGTCCGCTGAGACATGTCTTCCTCCTGTCGCTCCTCCTCCTCCTGCTCCTCCTCCTGCTCCTCCTCCGTGTGGTGTGACGAGCGGCGTGAGGTCCAGGCTGATGTCGGAGCCGTTCCTCTTCGGCGTGGAGGAAGAGGAGGAGCAGGAGGACGCGTTGTAGGTCGGCACGGCGCCGTACGGGAGCGAGGACGAGGAGGAGGACGAGGAGGACGAGGAGGAGTGGGAGGCGTCCTGCAGCGAGGCGGAGGAGGCGGAGGAGGACAGGGACAGGGAGGCGGGGCGCCCGCCGTCCGAACACACGGTGTTGACGGAGGTGCAGGACGAAGACGACGCTCCTCGATCGCCGGACGACGTCATCCGGCCCACGATCCCACTCAGAGACGAGGCCGAGGACGGACGCTTGGCGGCTGCGGGGGGGGGAGGGGGGGGGGGGGGACAGAGATACACGTCAGGACATCCCGGGAGGCGGTGGACAAAGTTGAGACCTCAGGAGACGTTTACAAAAAGTGTCCATGTTTCTAGTTTCTAGTTGGACACATAAACTGTAATAACCAGGTTCCACCACTAGAGGCTCTGTGGCGCAATGGACAGCGCGTTGGACTTCTAGCCTGGTCGTCAGGGAGGACATTCAAAGGTTGTGGGTTCGAGTCCCACCAGAGTCGTCTTTGTTTGGAAACAGACTGCCAGACTTCATGTCCACGTTCCGAGAATTCATTATGTAGCTTTAGCCTCACAATGCTAACCAAAGTGCTAGCTGAATAAGCAAATCAGTCGCTGCGGTTTCTAGGAGCTGCTAGCTGGTCGTAAACGTCCATCACTGCTTTGCTTTGGAAGTCTGGACGACATGGACACTCTTGTGGAAAGACCACCACGTTGGATTATTGTTCCAGTGACCGTCAAAATAAAAGCAACAGGTTCAAGGGAAATAGAGACGCTTTGTAACATGAAAGTCCAAAACAGTGACTCTGGTGGGACTCGAACCCACAACCTTTGAATGTCTTGTCAAATGCGAGAAGATGCTAGAATCTATCAATCAAACCTGGCGCTTTTATTTTGACAGTCACTGTAATAACTATCCAGTAGTTCAGTAGGAAGAGAAGGTTTCCTGGTGGATCTCAGACCTTCAGGGTTCTAGTTAGACACATAACCTGTAATAACCAGGTTCCACCACTAGAGGCTCTGTGGCGCAATGGACAGCGCGTTGGACTTCTAGCCTGGTCGTCAGGGAGGACATTCAAAGGTTGTGGGTTCGAGTCCCACCAGAGTCGCCAATTTGGACTTGCCGGCTACAAAGTGTCTCTATTTCCCTGAGACTTGGTACTTTTATTGTGACGGTCACTGGAACAATAATCCAACATGGTGGTCTGTTCACAAGAGTGTCCATGTCCTCCAGTTGTTAACAGACATACAAAGCTAAGCAGTGATGGATTTTACGACCAGCTAGCAGCTACCAGAAACAGCAGCTAAAATTGCGATGCGTTAGCATTGTGAGGCTAAAGCTATGTACTTGCGATATGAAGCAATGAATTTCTAGGGACATGGACGTGAAGTCTGACAACTGTCACCTTCTGCCTCCAAATAAAGATGACTCTGGTGGGACTCGAACCCACAACCTTTGAATGTCCTCCCTGACGACCAGGCTAGAAGTCCAACGCTCTGTCCATTGCGCCACAGAGCCTCTAGTGGTGGAACCTGGTTACCTTCACCAACGCCACGTGGATCTCAGACCTTCAGGGTTCTAGTTAGACACATAACCTGTAATAACCAGGTTCCACCACTAGAGGCTCTGTGGCGCAATGGACAGCGCGTTGGACTTCTAGCCTGGTCGTCAGGGAGGACATTCAAAGGTTGTGGGTTCGAGTCCCACCAGAGTTGCTGTTTTGGACTTGCAGGCTACAAAGTGTCTCTATTTACCTGAGACTTGGTACTTTTATTGTGACGGTCACTGGAACAATAATCCAACATGGTGATCTGTCCACTAGAGTGTCCATGTCCTCCAGTTGTTAACAGACATACAAAGCTAAGCAGTGATGGATGTTTACGACCAGCTAGCAGCTACCAGAAACAGCAGCTAAAATTGCGATGCGTTAGCATTGTGAGGCTAAAGCTACGTACTTGTGATATGAAGCGATGAATTTCTAGGGAGTGAGATCCACCAGGAAACCGGGTTCGATTGATGGATCCTAGCATCTTCTAGCATTTGACAAGACATTCAAAGGTTGTGGGTTCGAGTCCCACTAGGGGTCAAGCGTTGGAGCGCAGACCGTAGCATCGTTAACATGTTAGCTTTAGCTCATAGCGACGCCAACTAGCCTGTCAGGCAGCCACATCACTGTACAACAGAGACCGTCTCCATGGCAACAGGAGACTGTAGGAAAACTGATGTTTCATCTGAAAAGATGGGATTTTATTGCGTGAGTTCTCTTTGAAGTACCGACAGAACCTGCGGACATTCTCTTTGAAGTACCGACAGGACCTGCAGACGTTCTCATGACTCACCTAAAGGCAGACGGTTGAGTCAGTGTGTGTGTGTGTGTTCTCTCTGACACAGAGGTGATGAAGTCATGGGGGTTTTACTGTTGGAGCTGAGCCAGGGTGGATGAAGTGTGTGTGTGTGTGTGTAATATAAATGACTCTGGTGGGACTCGATCCCACAACCTTCGAATGTCTTCTCTCCTCTAGAAGTCCAACACGCTGTCCATTGCGCCACAGAGCCACTACCATAATCAAGTTTTAGGTTTCAAAATAAAAGTACTCAGTCGGATTGTTATCACGGTGACTGTCACAACAAAAGTACAAAGTTGGATAGTTATCACAGTGACTGTCAAAATAAAAGCAAAAAGTTGGATAGTTATCACGGGGACTGTCAAAATAAAAGTACAAAGTTGGATTGTTATCAAGGTGACTGTGAAAATAAAAGCACCAAGTTGGATTGATATCACGGTGATTGTCACAATAAAAGTACAAAGTTGGATAGTTATCACAGTGACTGTCAAAATAAAAGCAAAAAGTTGGATTGTTATCACGGTGAATGTCAAAATAAAAATACTCAGTCGGATTGTTTTCAAGGTGACTGTCAAAATAAAAGCACCAAGTTGGATTGTTTTCACGGTGACTGTCAATATAAAAGCACCAAGTTGAATTGTTTCCACGGTGACTGTCAAAATAAAAGGACAAAGTTGGATTGTTATCACGGTGACTGTCAAAATAAAACTACAAAGTTAGATTGTTATTATATTGACTGTCAAAATAAAGCTATCAAGTTGGATTGTTATTATGGTGACTGTCAAAATAAAAGCACCAAGTTGGATTGTTTTCACGGTGACTATCAAAATAAAAGCACAAAAGTATGTGAAAATAGAAAACTTCTGCAGTGTTTTGAGTTTTCTGCTTGAAAACGGCTCCCGAGGTGGAAGTTTAAAAAAAAAAAACATTCTCTGAGGAAACTGGGACGGGAGCAACTTTTTAAAAATGATCTTTCAATAGAAACAGGGGGGGAAAAAGCAACTTTTTGAAACCGATACAAGACCGTCTCCACAGAAACGCAGTAAAATAAAAAGCTTTCGGAAAATGATCTGACTCCGCCGCCGTGGGAAAAAAAGACGCAAACGCAAGTTTTTGAAAAGGCTAAAATCATGGGATTACCAGAGGGAAGTAGTTTGATTACAAACGCGTCACAAGTTCAATACTCAAAACACGTTTCCCGCTGCCGATTTGGACGTGAAGCTTTTCGAAAAGATGAAAGGCCGACGATGCGTCCCGTCAGACGCGAAGACTCGGGAGTTCTTAAAACTCTCCGCTCGGCTCGTCAGAGCGTTTCTGCAGCGCAAAGTAATAAACGCCACGTCAGCAGAAAGTACAGGGGGGGGGGCTTTAGTTACTTACAGTTTTAGTTACTTTCTGTCGTTTAGTTTGTGTTCCGGGAATCGTTCGGTCCACATGTTGAAACGCCGTCACAGCGAAAAGAAAGACCTTGACTTCCTGTCACCAACTGTGTGTGTGTGTGTGTGTGTGTGTGTGTGTGTGTGTGTGTGTGTGTGTGTGTGTGTGTGTGTGTGTGTGTGTGTGTGTGTGTGTGTGTGTGTTGTCTCAAAGGAAGGCACAAAGGGCGAGAACGAGACGACTGTTCATCAAACCACATCCTGCATCTCGTCAGGTTTAACACACACACACACACACACACACACACACACACACACACACACACACACACACACACACACACACACACACACACACACACACACACAGGTCATGTCTGAAGACACTTTAATGTGACACTTTGTGAAAACGATGATGCTCCGTCTCCGTGGAGACGCTGAAAACAGTCCTACTGTCGCCATAGTAACCAGCAGTAGTTCTGCACATGCTCAGTAGAGACGATCACAACGGTTTCCTCCGTGGTGTCGTGACTCCCAGTTTATAGTCTCCTGGGATTTGAGACTTTTATTTTGACAGTCACCATAATAACAATCCAACTTGATAAAATGCAGTAAAATGCAGGCAAATGCAGCAAAAATCCAAAAAAGTGCAGTAAAGTACAGTAAAGTGAAGTAAAGTGCAGTAAAGTGCAGTAAAATGCAGTAAACTGCAGTAAAGTACAGTAAAGTATAGTAAAGTGCAGTAAACTGCAGTACAATGCATTCAATTACCGGTATAGTAAAGTGCAGTAAAGTGCAGTAAAATACAGTAAAGTACAGTAAAACACAGTAAAGTGTAGTCAAATGCAGTAAAATGCAGTAAAATGCAGTAAAATGCAGTACACTCCAGTAAAGTGCAGTAAACTGCAATACAATGCAGTAAAGTGCAGTAAACTGCAGTAAAGTGCAGTAAAACACAGTAAACTGCAGTAAATTGCAGTACAATGCAGTAAAATAAAATAAACTGTAGTAAAACTGCAGTAAAACGCAGTAAAGTGCAGTAACTCCAATAAAGTGCAGTAAACTGCAGTACAATGCAGTAAGTGCAGTAAAGTACAGTAAAGTGCAGTAAAACACAGTAAAATGCAGTAAACTTCAGTAAGGTTTAGCAAAGTGCAATAAGACACAGTAAAGTAACAGTAAAGTGCAGTAAAGTGCAGTAAGGTGCAGTAAAACACAATAAAACACAGTAAAGTACAATAAAGTGCAGTAAAACACAGTAAAGTGCAGTAAAACACATAAAGTGCTTAAACTCTGCAGCGTCATGTGTTGCGTTTGTTCTCTTCCAGGAACCACTGGAACGCGTAATGACAGCGAGGCGCCGCTGCTCTTATGACTGTAATCACGGCGCAGGAATCCGCTGCGCCGCCGCGGCTGTTCACAGGGAAACTCCCCGTCCTGGCGGCTGCGACGGTTCAACGCCTGGAGGCAGCGCCTCGGCCGCCGTCTTGCGTAACGGCGCCTCCGCTGGACGTCCCGCCAAAGCTCAGGTGATAGTTAACAAAATTTCTTTTTTTAAAATGCATTTTTTTGCATTTTTCCTTCAACTTTACTCGTCAACATTCTGGAAAAACACAGAAAGAGTGAAAACGAGCCGTTACTACGGTGACGGTCGTCGATGGAACTTCCGGAGCTTTTTCAAACTTTTATGTCGGGAGTCGTTTTTAAAAAAAAAGTCACACTCCACACGTCCTCCATGTTCCAGATGGTAGTAGAAGTACTCAGCTGGATTGTTATCACGGTGACTGTCAAAATAAAAGCACCAAGTTGGATTGTTATCATGGTGACTGTCAAAATAAAAGCACCAAGTTGGATTGTTATCATGGTGACGGTCAATATAAAAGTACTCAGTTGGATTGTTTTCACGGTGACTGTCAAAATAAAAGCACCAAGTTGGATTGTTATCGCGGTGACTGTCAAAATAAAAGCACCAAGTTGGATTGTTATCACGGCGACTGTCAAAGTAAAAGCACCAGCAGAATATGGGGTCCAAAGTCCAAAGCAGTGACGATGTTTACGACAAACAGCGACTGATTCGTCTCTTCAGCTAGCAGCTAGCACATCAGTTAGCATTCTCAGGCCGTAGCCATGAGTGGTTGTGCACATGCTCAGTAGTTCCAATGACAATATTGTATCACGTGTGACAAGAATCTATGTTCAATGAGTCCATTGAACTTTAACTTGACTCTGGTGAGACTCGAACCCACAACCTTTGAATGTCCTCCCTGACGACCAGGTGCCACAGAGCCTCTAGTGGCTGAACCTGGTTACTACAGGTTATGTGTCGAACTAGAACCCTGAAGGTCTGAGATCCACGTGGTGTTGGTGTAATAACCAGGTTCCACCAACAGAGGCTCTGTGGCGCAATGGACAGCGCGTTGGACTTCTAGCCTGGTCGTCAAGTCATTCAAAGGTTGTGGGTTCGAGTCCCACCAGAGTCATTCTTTTCTGGAAACAGACTTCACGTCCACATTCCTAGATTTCATTACACAGCATCACTTCATATCGCAAGTACGTAGCTTTAGCCTCACAGTGCTAACCCACGTGCTAGCTGCGGTTTCTTGCAGCCGCTAGCCGATTGTAAACGTCCATCACTGCTTTGCTTTGCAAGTCTGTAAACAACTGGAGGACACTCTAGCGGACAGACTACTGTAACAGATTGTCACAAATAACGGGTGTATTTCACTAAAATAACTTGCTAGTGTTGTTTCATGCTCATGTGTGCTGTTCTCGTGCCTGTCCCTTTAAGTTTTTTTCATGTGTGTTGCCACGGCAAGGTGCTCCGAGCATGCGCACTCCGGTCAGAGCTGAATGTGCACTGTCGGAGGGATGGAATAAAAGTAATCCAGAGGACAGGCCTTGTTCTGAGATCTCTTCATTCACAAATAAAATCACAACGCAGAGAAGAGAAACCACGCCGGTTACACTACCACGTTGGATTGTTATTACAGTGACTGTCACAATAAAAGTACCAACTCTCAAGGAAATAGAGACGCTTTGCAGCCTGCAAGTCCAAAACAACAACTCTGGTGGGACTTGAACCCACAACCTTTGAATGTCCTTGACGACCAGGCTAGAAGTCCAACATGCTGTCCATGGGAGCTAGCAGCACCCAGAAACAGCAGCGACTGAGTCGCCCATTCGGCTAGCAGCTAGCACTTCGGTTAGAATTGTGATGCTAAAGCTACGTACTAGTGACATAAAATAATAATGAATTCTCGGAACGTGGACATGAAGTCTGACAGTCTGTTTCCAAACAAAGATGACCCTGGTGGGACTTGAACCCACAACCTTTGAATGTCCTCCCTGACGACCAGGCTAGAAGTCCAACGCGCTGTCCATTGCGCCACAGAGCCTCTAGGGGTGGAACCTGGTTATTACAGGTTATGTGTCTAACTAGAACCCTGAAGGTCTGAGATCCACGTGGCGTTGGTGAAGGTAACCAGGTTCCACCACTAGAGGCTCTGTGGCGCAATGGACAGCGCGTTGGACTTCTAGCCTGGTCGTCAGGGAGGACATTCAAAGGTTGTGGGTTCGAGTCCCACCAGTGTCGCCATTTTGGACTTGCAGGCTACAAAGTGTCTCTATTTCCCTGAGACTTGGTACTTTTATTGTGACGGTCACTGGAACAATAATCCAACATGGTGGTCTGTTCACAAGAGTGTCCATGTCCTCCAGTTGTTAACAGACATACAAAGCTAAGCAGTGATGGATGTTTACGACCAGCTAGCAGCTACCAGAAACAGCAGCTAAAATTGCGATGCGTTAGCATTGTGAGGCTAAAGCTACGTACTTGCGATATGAAGCGATGAATTTCTAGGGACATGGACGTGAAGTCTGACAACTGTCACCTTCTGCCTCCAAATAAAGATGACTCTGGTGGGACTCGAACCCACAACCTTTGAATGTCCTCCCTGACGACCAGGCTAGAAGTCCAACGCGCTGTCCATTGCGCCACAGAGCCTCTAGTGGTGGAACCTGGTTATTACAGGTTATGTGTCTAACTAGAACCCTGAAGGTCTGAGATCCACCAGGAAACCTTCTCTTCCTACTGAACTACTGGATAGTTATTACAGTGACTGTCAAAATAAAAGCGCCAGGTTTGATTGATAGATTCTAGCATCTTCTCGCATTTGACAAGACATTCAAAGGTTGTGGGTTCGAGTCCCACCAGAGTCACTGTTTTGGACTTTCAGGTTACAAAGCGTCTCTATTTCCCTTGAACCTGTTGCTTTTATTTTGACGGTCACTGGAACAATAATCCAACGTGGTGGTCTTTCCACAAGAGTGTCCATGTCGTCCAGACTTCCAAAGCAAAGCAGTGATGGACGTTTACGACCAGCTAGCAGCTCCTAGAAACCGCAGCGACTGATTTGCTTATTCAGCGAGCACTTTGGTTAGCATTGTGAGGCTAAAGCTACATAATGAATTCTCGGAACGTGGACATGACGTCTGACAGTCTGTTTCCAAACAAAGACGACTCTGGCGGGACTCGAACCCACAACCTTTGAATGTCCTCCCTGACGACCAGGCTAGAAGTCCAACGCGCTGTCCATTGCGCCACAGAGCCTCTAGTGGTGGAACCTGGTTATTACAGGTTATGTGTCTAACTAGAATCCTGAAGGTCTGAGATCCACCAGGAAACCTTCTCTTCCTACTAAACTACCGTCTGGATAGTCACTACAGCGACTGTCAAAATAAAAGGGCCAGGTTCAATTGATATTACAGTGACTGTCAAAGTTAGAGCTCCAGGTCCAGGTCCAGGGCTAGGAGTCCTATGGATCTGTGGTGCAATGGACAGCGCGTTGGACTTCTAGAATTTGGCAAGACATTCAAAGGTTGTGGGTTCAAGTCCCACCAGAGTCAAGTTTTAAAGTCTTTGTGCTGATTGGTGGTCGATTCTGGACCAGCACTTTATCAAAGTTGTGTTTTTTGTCCAGATGATATCAGGGCCTTTTCAAAAAGTTGTCCTTGTCTCCGTCAGAACCGTCGTCGAGTGAAGAGACGCAACGAAACGTGTCGGTGGTTCCTGGCTCTGACGTCTCGGTTCGTCTCGACCCTTCAGGACAACCCAACTCCGACGCCCCAGTGGCGTCAAGCTGTTTTAATTTGAAGAGCAACTTCCTGTTCCGTCCGGGATGCTCAGAGCTGTCGGTGTGAACGCCGGCCGCTCTTTCACGTGTTCAGCGACACGTGGAGACGAAGAGCCACGGAACATGAAACCAACTGTTTAAAGGTGGAGGGTGGGAGAGGGGGGTAGGGGGGAAGGGGGGTAGGGGGGGAGGGGGACGTTAAACCAGATGTCTGAAGAGCGGGAATGTCAGTTCAGGCTCAGTCAATCACCAGTCTGACCTCCGCTGGAAGGAGCCGAACAGGAAGTGATGAGGAGGAAGATCAAAGCAGACAAGAGTGAAAATCCTCCCGGCACCATCAGAGGGGAACTTAGAGCTACACTCGGTAGAGCG
>NW_027662014.1:2500-10000 GCF_963422515.1 Blennius ocellaris | reverse complement strand
CGTCTCCTGGTAAGGATGTCTCCTGGTGAGGACGTCTCTTGTTGAGGATGTCTCCTGATGAGGACGTCTCTTGATGAGGATGTCTCTTGGTGAGGACGTCTCTTGGTAAGGATGTCTCCTGGTGAGGACGTCTCCTGGTAAGAATGTCTCCTGGTGAGGACGTCTCCTGGTAAGGATGTCTCCTGGTGAGGACATCTCTTGGTGAGGATGTCTCCTGGTGAGGACGTCTCATGGTGAGGATGTCTCTTGGTGAGGACGTCTCTTGGTAAGGATGTCTCCTGGTGAGGATGTCTCCTGGTGAGGACGTCTCCTGGTAAGGATGTCTCCTGGTGAGGACGTCTCTTGTTGAGGATGTCTCCTGATGAGGACGTCTCTTGATGAGGATGTCTCTTGGTGAGGATGTCTCCTGGTGAGGATGTCTCATGGTGAGGACGTCTCTTGGTGATGATGTCTCCTGGTGAGGATGTCTCCTGATGAGGATGTCTCTTGGTGAGGATGTCTCTTGGTGAGGACGTCTCCTGGTGAGGACGTCTCTTGGTGAGGATGTCTCTTGGTGGGGATGTCTCCTGGTGAGGACGTCTCTTGTTGAGGATGTCTCTTGGTGAGGACATCTCTTGGTGAGGACGTCTGTTGGTGAGGACGTCTCCTGGTGAGGACGTGTCATGGTGAGGACGTCTCTTGGTGAGGACATCTCTTGGTGAGGACGTCTGTTGGTGAGGACGTCTCCTGGTGAAGACGTCTCATGGTGAGGATGTCTCTTGGTGAGGACATCTCTTGGTGAGGATGTCTCTTGGTGAGGACATCTCTTGGTGAGGATGTCTGTTGGTGAGGACGTCTCCTGGTGAGGACGTCTCATGGTGAGGACGTCTCTTGGTGAGGATGTCTCTTGGTGAGGACGTCTCCTGGTAAGGATGTCTCCTGGTGAGGACGTCTCATGGTGAGGATGTCTCTTGGTGAGGACATCTCTTGGTGAGGATGTCTCCTGGTGAGGACGTCTCGTGGTGAGGATGTCTCTTGGTGAGGACGTCTCTTGGTAAGGATGTCTCCTGGTGAGGATGTCTCCTGGTGAGGACGTCTCCTGGTAAGGATGTCTCCTGGTGAGGACGTCTCTTGTTGAGGATGTCTCCTGATGAGGACGTCTCTTGATGAGGATGTCTCTTGGTGAGGACGTCTCTTGGTAAGGATGTCTCCTGGTGAGGACGTCTCCTGGTAAGGATGTCTCCTGGTGAGGACGTCTCCTGGTAAGGATGTCTCCTGGTGAGGACATCTCTTGGTGAGGATGTCTCCTGGTGAGGACGTCTCATGGTGAGGATGTCTCTTGGTGAGGACGTCTCTTGGTAAGGATGTCTCCTGGTGAGGATGTCTCCTGGTGAGGACGTCTCCTGGTAAGGATGTCTCCTGGTGAGGACGTCTCTTGTTGAGGATGTCTCCTGATGAGGACGTCTCTTGATGAGGATGTCTCTTGGTGAGGATGTCTCCTGGTGAGGATGTCTCATGGTGAGGACGTCTCTTGGTGATGATGTCTCCTGGTGAGGATGTCTCCTGATGAGGATGTCTCTTGGTGAGGATGTCTCTTGGTGAGGACGTCTCCTGGTGAGGACGTCTCTTGGTGAGGATGTCTCTTGGTGGGGATGTCTCCTGGTGAGGACGTCTCTTGTTGAGGATGTCTCTTGGTGAGGACATCTCTTGGTGAGGACGTCTGTTGGTGAGGACGTCTCCTGGTGAGGACGTGTCATGGTGAGGACGTCTCTTGGTGAGGACATCTCTTGGTGAGGACGTCTGTTGGTGAGGACGTCTCTTGGTGAGGACGTCTGTTGGTGAGGACGTCTCCTGGTGAAGACGTCTCATGGTGAGGATGTCTCTTGGTGAGGACATCTCTTGGTGAGGATGTCTCTTGGTGAGGACATCTCTTGGTGAGGATGTCTGTTGGTGAGGACGTCTCCTGGTGAGGACGTCTCATGGTGAGGACGTCTCTTGGTGAGGATGTCTCTTGGTGAGGACGTCTCCTGGTAAGGATGTCTCCTGGTGAGGACGTCTCATGGTGAGGATGTCTCTTGGTGAGGACATCTCTTGGTGAGGATGTCTCTTGGTGAGGACGTCTCGTGGTGAGGACGTCTCTCGGTGAGGACGTCTCTTGGTCAGGACATCTCCTGGTGAGGACGTCTCTTGGTGGTCCAGCTCCTTCAGCCATCTCACGTCTCCACACTTTTAAAAGTCTGTCCCTCCTGTCAAGCGGAGCCGCTGCTGATGAAAAGATCCAGAACGACTCCGCGGGACGATACGAGCCTGGATTATGTAACAGACCAGGAATGAGGAGCAGCGTTGGGACACGTCTCCGGGGGGGGGGGGACAACGTCAAGTCGGACCGGGAGGAGGGAGACGCAGGGTGTCCTCTGACCCCCGTCAGTTAGCGCACAAATAAATCAGCTCCGGGTTCGTCCTCCATGGGGTCAGTGTGAGGGACAGACGAGGGATGGGAGAGTCTCCTCAGAAGACAGACAGGAACCGGAGCGTCTTGTCAGAGGACAGACGAGGGACCAGAGCGTCTCGTCGGAGGACAGACGAGGGACCAGAGCGTCTCCTGATCAGGTCAGGTGAGGTGTTCCTCCATGATTCATCCCAGAAAGACAAACTGTGTCATTAGGAGACATGAAGAGAGGGAATTTCCACAACCACACACACACACACACACACACACGCACACACACACACACACACACACACACACACACACACACACACACACACACCGTACAGCGTCGGTGGAAAGGAGTCGCTGGAGGAAGAAGGTCACCAGTTAGCAGGGGAACCAATGAGTCCAGAACACCTCCTGGTCCTGGACCCTCTGGTCGTCATATTGTCTCCTGGCGGAAGTACCTGGTAGTTGAACCAGGAGAGTACCTGGTAGCAGGACCAGGAGGGTACCTGGTAGTAGGACCAGGAGAGTACCCGGTAGTAGAACCAGGAGAGTACCTGATAGTAGGACCAGGCGAGTACCTGGTAGCAGGACCAGGAGAGTACCTGGTAGTAGAACCAGGAGAGTACCCGGTAGTAGGACCAGGCGAGTACCTGGTAGCAGGACCAGGAGAGTACCCGGTAGTAGAACCAGGATAGTACCCGGTAGTAGGACCAGGAGAGTACCCGGTAGTAGAACCAGGAGAGTACCTGGTAGAGCAGGACCAGGAAAGTACCTGGTAGCAGGACCAGGAGAGTACCTGGTAGTAGAACCAGGCGAGTACCTGGTAGCAGGACCAGGATAGTACCTGGTAGCAGGACCAGGAAAGTACCTGGTAGCAGGACCAGGAGAGTACCTGTAGTAGAACCAGGCGAGTACCTGGTAGTAGAACCAGGATAGTACCTGGTAGCAGAAAACTCGGTAGAGCGCAGACAACACCACATTTGTTTACAGCCCCAGGCTAGCATTGTGAGCATGCTAGCCGCCTGTTACCCGCTTTCTACAGGAACATCGTTTCAGCGTTTTTTTTTTTTTTATTGATTCGTAAATTATTTAGTTTTAGTTTAGTTTCGTTGCTCACGTTTCGTTTTTGCGAAGAAGCGGATGGGCGAGGCGTCTCATGCAGGAGATCAAAGGAGATCAAACGAGATCAGCGTCTGTCGCCATGGAGACGCAATAGCAGGCTGCCGTTAGCCGTCTGCTAGCGCACATGTAACAGTGTGTGTGTGTGTGTGTGTGTGTACTTATTGATGGTGCATTGGCCGGTGATTGCATCTGGACGTCAGCCAATAAGGCCGTTCGATTATTAAACTAAAAATAAACAAAACAAACCCCGATGGAGATATAATGCAGTGTGTGCGTGTGTGTGTGTGTGTGTGTGTGTAAATAGACACAATCAATGAGATTGGTCCATTTGTCTATGTTTGGATTGGCCCCGCCCCCTTTTGTCCCAGACAGTATCCATAGTTATGGGAACAGTGAGGAAGTTTTAAAATGTATCTATTGATGAAAGTACCAGAGGGGATTGTGGGAAATGTAGTTCAGGACGCTTCAGACCACAAATCTGAATATTTCTTTTCTTCTACTCCTGTTTTCTTTCTCTCTTTCTTTCTTTCTGTCTTCCTTTCTTTCTTTCTTTTTCAGTTTTTCTACTTACACTCATATTTTCACTGACATTTTCAGTGAAAAACTGACAGAATAGAATAGAAAAGAACAGAATAGAAGAGTGTATTATCCCCAGAGGGACGTCTGACCCCCCTCTTACCGCCCCCTGCTGGCCGAGACGCGCACGACATGCACGCGCACGGAGAGGAGGAGGATGAAGACGTTTGCTTTGCGCGCGCGAAGGTCAGAAGGTCATTGAAAAAGGTTCATCTTCTGGGGGGGGGGGGGGGGGGGGGGCTGCAAATACAATCAGCGTGACCGCGTGAGCCGCGTGACACGGTGACGTCATCGGTCGTTAACTGTACTTTTTTTTCCTTCTTTTTCACCCAATGTGAAGTAAACGCTGCAGCTGATGATAATGATGATGATGATGATGATGGTCGTGATGACGACACGGGGACTCGCAAGCGCCGTGCACGCGTACACATTTTTTACAAGCCCCCTAAAAAGTGGACCACTGGCGTGCACGCGCATGCCTCTGGGAGGCGGCGATGGCTCAGTTTGGAGCGCATTATTATTATTATTATGATTATTATTATTTTGACTATTAAAGAGGAGAAGGCGATAGAACCGGAAGAACCGGGACTGTACCTCGGTGTGCGTCCCGTCACCGGTGCGCCCTCGCGCAGCGCCTCAGCGCCGCGTTGCGTTGCGCTCCCGGTCCCGGTCCCGGTCCCGGTCCTAGGTCCCGGCTCCGGCTCCGGCTCCGGCTCCGGTCCCGGTTCCCGCTCTGTGCGCCTCACCGCTGTCCCCGCTCCGGACTCATCCCAGCGGTCCCGGTACCGGTCAGTCCTCCGCCGAACGACCGGAGAAAGTTTTGACGCGCCGAAGAAAAAGTTCCCGAAACGGAGGAAAGTGAAGAAGAAGCGGAATCCGGCCACGATCCCGACCTCACGGGACCTCCGAGTCCCGGGGAGCGGGGACGGGGACGGGGACGGGGACGGGGCGGCCGCACGGTGGCATCTGGAACGGTGGAACGTGGAGGGGGGGGGGGGGGGGAGAAGGAGGAACGGAGGAACGGAGTAACGGAGTAACGGCGTCCCGGCGGGGTGGAGAGGATGAACTGAGATCCGGCGGCGCGGAGTCCGACTGGAGGAGGAGGAGGAGGAGGGAGAGAGGGGGAGGAGGAGGAGGAGGAGGGGGAGGAGGGGGAGGAGGAGAAGCAGGGAAGAGAGGGGGAGGAGGAGGAAGAGGAGGAGGGAAGAGAGGGGGAGGAGGTGGAGGAGGAGGGAGAGAGGGGGGAGGAGGAGGAGGAGGAGGGGGAGGAGGAGGAGGGAGAGAGGGGGAGGAGGAGGAGGAGGAGGGGGAGGAGGGGGAGGAGGAGAAGCAGGGAAGAGAGGGGGGAGGAGGAGGAAGAGGAGGAGGGAAGAGAGGGGGAGGAGGAGGAAGAGGAGGAAGAGGAGGAGGGAAGAGGGGGGGAGGAGGAGGAGGAGGAGGAGGAGGGAAGAGAGGGGGAGGAGGAGGAGGAGGAGATGGGGGAGGGAGGAGTGGGTGGAGGTGGAGGAGAGAAGAGGGGAGGAGGAGGAGGAGGAGGGAGAGAGGGGGAGGAGGAGGAGGAGGAGGAGGAGGGGGAGGAGGAGAAGCAGGGAAGAGAGGGGGAGGAGGAGGAAGAGGAGGAGGGAAGAGAGGGGGAGGAGGAGGAGGAGGGAAGAGGGGGGGAGGAGGAGGAGGAGGAGGAGGAAGAGGAGAAGGGAGAAGGAGGAGGAGGAGGAGCAGAGAGGGAGGTCCAATCACCATCAGAGAAACGTTCAGAGGTTTTCAACTTTCAGCCTCTTCAGCTTATTAATGTGAAGAAATAATAATAATAATAATAATAATAATAATAATAATAATAATTTAAATCCTCACTGATTTTCTGAAACATTCTTGTTCAGACTGAAACCAGATAAAGAAGCTAAAACAGCAAAGTAAAACTAGAACGGATGGAATTATTATATAAAATCATTGAAATCAACAGGAAAAGGAGAAAAAAGGGAATGAAATAAAACATTTAAATAAGAAAAATAAGAAAAAAGAAGAGAAAGAAGCGAAAACAGCAAAGTAAAACTAGAACGGATGGAATTATTGCAAAAAAAAAGGATAAAAGAGCTCAAACTACTGGAAAAAACAATGAAAACTGTCAAAGTAAAAGCATTAAAATTACAAGTTCTCTGTTTTCTTTTCAGGAGGAAATTTAGAAAAGAGTGATGTGGAAAAAAATAAGTGAAAAAAAAGGAAAAATTAAAAAGGAAAAAGAGGAAAAAATGGAAAAGAGAAAGGAAATGAAAAAAAATAAAAATAAAAAACATTCGAATGAGAAAAAAGAAGAAAAAAGAAGAGAAAGAAAGGGGGAAATGACATGGACAAAACATAAAAAAATGGATAGAACTGATTTTTCAAAAGGAACATATGAAAAGAAAAAGGGAAAAGTGAAAAACAAAAATGAAACAAAGAAAATAAGAACAAATTGAGGAAAAAGTAAAATTGGGGAAATAAAAGAAGAAGAAAAGAAGAAAAGAGTGAAGGAAGTTAGGGAAAAGTGGAAAACTTTTAATTAAACTGAAACTCGTCCAGCGAACAGGAAACGTAGAAGAACCGCAGAAATAAAATACAGGAAAGAGAAAAAATGGGGAAAATCTGTCAAAATTAAAGCAAAAAAGTCCTGCAGGGGGCGCTGGGGAATCGTACTGCAGGGGGCGCTAGGGTGACGTCCTGCAGGGGGCGCTGGGGCGACGTCCTATAGGGGGCGCTGGGGCGACGTCCTGCAGGGGGCGCTGGGGTGACGTGCTGCAGGGGGGCGCTGGGGCGACGTGCTGCAGGGGGCGCTGGGGCGACGTCCTACAGGGGGGCGCTGGGGCGACGTCCTGCAGGGGGGCGCTGGGGGTGACGTCCTGCAGGGGGGCGCTGGGGGGTGACGGTGCTGCAGGGGGGCGCTGGGGCGACGTTCTGCAGGGGGCGCTGGGGCGACGTCCTATAGGGGGCGCTGGGGCGACGTCCTGCAGGGGGCGCTGGGGGTGACGTCCTGCAGGGGGCGCTGGGGTGACGTCCTGCAGGGGGGCGCTGGGGCAACGTCCTGCAGGGGGCGCTGGGGTGACGTCCTGCAGGGGGCGCTGGGGCGACGTGCTGCAGGGGGGCGCTGGGGCGACGTGCTGCAGGGGGGCGCTGGGGCGACGTCCTATAGGGGGCGCTGGGGCGACGTCCTGCAGGGGGCGCTGGGGGTGACGTCCTGCAGGGGGCGCTGGGGCAACGTCCTGCAGGGGGCGCTGGGGTGACGTCCTGCAGGGGGCGCTGGGGCAACGTCCTGCAGGGGGCGCTGGGGTGACGTCCTGCAGGGGGCGCTGGGGTGACGTACTGCAGGGGGCGCTGGGGCGACGTCCTGCAGGGGGCGCTGGGGTGACGTC
>NW_027662015.1:0-12500 GCF_963422515.1 Blennius ocellaris | reverse complement strand
GAATCAACATAGACGTTTGAAAGCATTAGTCCACTGATTAACTTTTAACTGAAGATCGCTGCATACAGGTAGAAAGAATCAAAAACGTCACATCTGAATATCATTTAGGTGCAATCCAACAGGAGGAAGGCGACTTGGAAGAAGGTACAGATTAAATATCAAAACATCTTTCACAGCGAAAAGGCTTATATGTATACAAGCTCTGGTTTACCTCATTTTGATTTTAATTTTAGTATTTAAGTTGATATAGGCTATTAAATTAAAAATACATTCATACAGTAGCCACTTCAAGTAGTAATTTAAACCAGCAACAAAATGTTGTTGGAAGTCGTCCTCTGTTAATATTCTACTGAGTAGATTAACAGTGTTTAGACATTTTTATTATCGTGGAGTCATTTAAAACGTAACAATGTGTACAACACTCAATAAATTAATCAAGTACTACACACACACACACACACACACACACACACACACACACACACACACACACACACGCACACACACACATGCCAAGCTGTATACGTTTTTAACTATTTTTAATGATAGTTTTAATTATTTAATTATAGTGTTTAATTGATAGTACTGTATTAATCCCCAGAGGAGACATTTCTTTCCAAAATGACCCTTCGGTCGCAGCCACAGAGCTGCACTCTGTGCTCTGAGCTGCATTTCTTTATATAATTCACAGCTCCCCCCCCAATACCCCCCCCCCCCCAACCCTTGTTTCAGCACGATAGAGATTTCTCTGACCGCTCTACACCCTGTTGCTTTACTAGTATTATAAAGAAAACTACAATAAAAAAAACATTTAATACTGTGCATTAAATGTGGTCTGAGGTGAGGTCGATGCTAGAAGGAATTAATAGTCACAAAAACTTGAAATCTAGGCTAGAAGACTCTTTTGGAACGTTTTGAGAAGTTATCGTCAATTATTTCTGCCTCGATGTCGATCGGGTTCACAAATAACGGACAATCCATTTCTAGCAGCTGCTTCAGGTGGGAGGAGCCAGTTTCTACTCAGGGTTTCCTCTACTAAACCTGCTTCAGGTGGGAGGAGCCAGTTTCTACTCAGGGTTTCCTCTCCTGAACCTGCTTCAGGTGGGAGGAGCCAGTAGAAACTCAGGGTTTCCTCTACTAAACCTGCTTCAGGTGGGAGGAGTCCGTAGAAACTCAGGGTTTCCTCTACTAAACCTGCTTCAGGTGGGAGGAGCCAGTAGAAACTCAGGGTTTCCTCTCCTGAACCTGCTTCAGGTGGGAGGAGCCAGTAGAAACTCAGGGTTTCCTCTCCTGAACCTGCTTCAGGTGGTAGGAGCCAGTAGAAACTCAGGGTTTCCTCTACTAAACCTGCTTCAGGTGGGAGGAGAAAGTAGAAACTCAGGGTTTCCTCTACTAAACCTGCTTCAGGTGGGAGGAGCCAGTAGAAACTCAAAGTTTCCTCTACTAAACCTGCTTCAGGTGGGATGAGCCAGTAGAAACTCAGGGTTTCCTCTCCTGAACCTGCTTCAGGTGGGAGGAGCCAGTAGAAACTCAGGGTTTCCTCTACTAAACCTGCTTCAGGTGGGATGAGCCAGTAGAAACTCAGGGTTTCCTCTACTAAACCTGCTTCAGGTGGGAGGAGCCAGTAGAAACTCAGGGTTTCCTCTACTAAACCTGCTTCAGGTGGGAGGAGCCAGTAGAAACTCAGGGTTTCCTCTACTAAACCTGCTTCAGGTGGGAGGAGCCAGTAGAAACTCAGGGTTTCCTCTACTAAACCTGCTTCAGGTGGGAGGAGAAAGTAGAAACTCAGGGTTTCCTCTACTAAACCTGCTTCAGGTGGGAGGAGCCAGTAGAAACTCAGGGTTTCCTCTACTAAACCTGCTTCAGGTGGGAGGAGAAAGTAGAAACTCAGGGTTTCCTCTACTAAACCTGCTTCAGGTGGGAGGAGCCAGTAGAAACTCAGGGTTTCCTCTACTAAACCTGCTTCAGGTGGGATGAGCCAGTAGAAACTCAGGGTTTCCTCTACTAAACCTGCTTCAGGTGGGAGGAGAAAGTAGAAACTCAGGGTTTCCTCTACTAAACCTGCTTCAGGTGGGAGGAGCAAGTAGAAACTAAGAATTTCCTTTACTAAACCTGCTTCAGGTGGGAGGAGTCAGTAGAAACTCAAAGTTTCCTCTACTAAACCTGCTTCAGGTGGGATGAGCCAGTAGAAACTCAGGGTTTCCTCTCCTGAACCTGCTTCAGGTGGGAGGAGCCAGTAGAAACTCAGGGTTTCCTCTACTAAACCTGCTTCAGGTGGGATGAGCCAGTAGAAACTCAGGGTTTCCTCTACTAAACCTGCTTCAGGTGGGAGGAGCCAGTAGAAACTCAGGGTTTCCTCTACTAAACCTGCTTCAGGTGGGAGGAGAAAGTAGAAACTCAGGGTTTCCTCTACTAAACCTGCTTCAGGTGGGAGGAGCCAGTAGAAACTCAGAGTTTCCTTTACTAAACCTGCTTCAGGTGGGAGGAGTCAGTAGAAACTCAAAGTTTCCTCTACTAAACCTGCTTCAGGTGGGAGGAGTCCGTAGAAACTCAGAGTTTCCTCTACTAGACCTGCTTCAGGTGGGAGGAGTCAGTAGAAACTCAGGGTTTCCTCTACTAAACCTGCTTCAGGTGGGAGGAGTCCGTAGAAACTCTGGGTTTCCTTTACTAAACCTGCTTCAGGTGGGAGGAGTCCGTAGAAACTCTGGGTTTCCTCTACTAAACCTGCTTCAGGTGGGAGGAGTCCGTAGAAACTCTGGGTTTCCTTTACTAAACCTGCTTCAGGTGGGAGGAGTCAGTAGAAACTCAAAGTTTCCTCTACTAAACCTGCTTCAGGTGGGAGGAGTCCGTAGAAACTCTGGGTTTCCTCTACTAATCCTGCTTCAGGTGGGAGGAGTCCGTAGAAGCTCTGGGTTTCCTCTACTAAACCTGCTTCAGGTGGGAGGAGTCAGTAGAAACTCAGAGTTCCCTCTACTAAAGCTGCTTCAGGTGGAAGGAGCCAGTAGAAACTCAGGGTTTCCTCTACTAAACCTGCTTCAGGTGGAAGGAGTCAGTAGAAACTCAGGGTTTCATCTACTAAACCTGCTTCAGGTGGGAGGAGTCAGTAGAAACTCAGGGTTTCCTCTACTAAACCTGCTTCAGGTGGGAGGAGCCAGTAGAAACTCAGAGTTCACTTTACTAAACCTGCTTCAGGTGGGAGGAGTCAGTAGAAACTCAAAGTTTCCTCTACTAAACCTGCTTCAGGTGGGACGAGTCCGTAGAAACTCTGGGTTTCCTCTACTAAACCTGCTTCAGGTGGGAGGAGTCCGTAGAAACTCTTGGTTTCCTCTACTAAACCGGCTTCAGGTGGGAGGAGTCAGTAGAATCTCAAAGTTTCCTCTACTAAACCTGCTTCAGGTGGGAGGAACCAGTAGAAACTCAGAGTTTCCTTTACTAAACCTGCTTCAGGTGGGAGGAACCAGTAGAAACTCAGAGTTTCCTTTACTAAACCTGCTTCTGGTGGGAGGAGTCAGTAGAAACTCAGAGTTCCCTCTACTAAAGCTGCTTCAGGTGGGAGGAGCCAGTAGAAACTCAGGGTTTCCTCTACTAAGCCTGCTTTAGGAGGGAGGAGTCCGTAGAAACTCAGAGTTTCCTCTACTAAACCTGCCTCAGGTGGGAGGAGTCAGTAGGAACTCAGTGTTTACTCTGCTAAACCTGCTTCAGGTGGGAGGAGTCAGAAGAAACTCAGGGTTTCCTCTACTAAACCTGTTTTAGGAGGGAGGAGTCAGAAGAAACTCAGAGTTCCCTCTACTAAAGCTGTTTCAGGTGGGAGGAGCCAGTAGAAACTCAAAGTTTCCTCTACTAAACCTGCTTCAGGTGGGAGGAACCAGTAGAAACTCTGGGTTTCCTCTACTAAACCTGCTTCAGGTGGGAGGAGTCCGTAGAAACTCTGGGTTTCCTCTACTAAACCTGCTTCAGGTGGGAGGAGTCAGTAGAAACTCAGAGTTCCCTCTACTAAAGCTGCTTCAGGTGGGAGGAGCCAGTATAAACTCAGGCTTTCCTCTACTAAACCTGCTTCAGGTAGGAGTAACCAGTAGAAACTCTGGGTTTCCTCTACTAAACCTGCTTCAGGTGGGCGGAGTCCGTAGAAACTCTGGGTTTCCTCTACTAAACCTGCTTCAGGTGGGAGGAGTCAGTAGAAACTCAGAGTTCCCTCTACTAAAGCTGCTTCAGGTGGGAGGAGCCAGTATAAACTCAGGCTTTCCTCTACTAAACCTGCTTCAGGTTGGAGTAGCCAGTAGAAACTCAGGGTTTCCTCTACTAAGCCTGCTTTAGGAGGGAGGAGTCCATAGAAACTCAGAGTTTCCTCTACTAAACCTGCTTCGGGTGAAGAGGAGCTAGTAGAAACTCAGAGTTTCATCCTTACTAAACCTGTTGCAGGTGGGAGGAGCCAACAAAAACTCAGGGTTTCCTCTACTAAACTTATTTAAGGTGAGAGGAGTCTGTAGAAACTCAGAGTTTCCTCAACTAAACCTGCTTCAGGTGGGAGGAGCCAGTAGAAACTCATGGTTTCGTCTACTAAACCTGCTTCAGGTGGGAGGAACCTGTAGAAACTCAAAGTTTCCTCTACTAAACCTGCTTCAGGTCGGAGGAGTCAGTAGAAACTCTGGGTTTCCTCTACTAAACCTGCTTCAGGTGGGAGTAGTCAGTAGAAACTCAGGATTTACTCTACTAAACCTGCTTCCGGTGGGAGATGTCCGTAAAAACTCAGGGTTTCCTCTACTAAACCTGCTTAAGGTGGGAGGAACCAAGTAGAAACTCAGAGTTTCCTCGTTACTAAACCTGCTTCAGGTGGGAGGAGCCAACAGAAACTCAGGGTTTCCTCCACTAAACTTGTTTCAGGTGAGAGGAGTCTGTAGAAACTCAGAGTTTCCTCTACTAAACCTGCTTCAGGTGGGAGGAGTCCATAGAAACTCAAGGTTTCCTCTACTAAACCTGCTTCAGGTGGGAGGAGTCAGTAGAAACTCAGGGTTTCCTCTCCTGAACCTGCTTCAGGTGGGAGGAGTCAGTAGAAACTCAGAGTTTCCTCAACTGAACCTCCTTCAGGTGGGAGGAGTCAGTAGAAACTCAGGGTTTCCTCTCCTGAACCTGCTTCAGATGGGAGAAGTCCGTAGAAACTCAGGGTTTCCTCTACTAAACCTGCTTCAGGTGGGAGGAACCAGTAGAAACTCAGAGTTTCCTCCTTACTAAACCTGCTTCAGGTGGGAGGAGCCAGCAGAAACTCAGGGTTTCCTCTCCTGAACCTGCTTCACGTGGGAGGAGTCAGTAGAAACTCTTGGTTTTCTGGGTTCAGTTCACAGAGTCTCTTACTGTGGTGACTGCGCCTGAGCTTAATTCAGCTCATTTTGGAATGGAAAACTCTGAGTTTCCCTCATTTCAGGGTTAACTTACTCTTACTAGGTTAAAGCAGAGTGGGTATGTAAAAAAACAACAGACATATACATTATATAACAGACAATATATGGCCGATGGGATATTTACATACTGCATGTTGCTTGTTAAGTGTGACGTAAGTCATTGACCAGTCGGCAGACTGTTTATCAGACCGTTGTGTAATGTTGGGTACCCTAAAGGAAGGGTGACGAAAAATGCTAACCCTTGGGCACCACTCTTTTGGGGTGCCCGGACACTCGTCCACAAGACTGCAAACATGGACAACTCATCCATGACCACCTTTGTCTGCATCATTGATTTGAAAGATTGGATTTCAGAGTATATTTAACACATTTGGAAAGTTTATAAACTGTATCTGACACAAAGACATAAAATATATAAATATTTTTGACACAATAATAGAGTTAAAATGCCACTTCATAGATGACGGCTTTGAGTGATGCGTTGGAAACTCGCTTTCTGATATGTTAATGAGCTGTGAGGCTCATACAGTGGGACTCACACAGTGGGGCAAAAACAATGGGACTCATACAGTGGAGTTAATACAGTGTGGCTCGTACACTGGAGCTCATACAGTGGAGCTCATTCAATGGGACTCATACAGAAGAGCTCATCCAGTGGAGCTGGTACAGTGGGACTCATACAGAAGAGCTCATCCAGTGGAGCTGGTACAGTGGGACTTGTACAGTGAAGCTTATACAGTGGGGCTCACACAGTGGAGCTCATACAGTGGAGCTCATACAGTGGCACTCGTACAGTGGGGCTTATACAGTAGGGCTCACACAGTGGAGCTCATACAGTGGAACTTATACAGTGGCGCTCATACAATGGGGCTCATACAGTGGAGCTCATACAGTGGAGCTTGTACAGTGGAGCTCATACAGTGGAGCTTGTACAGTGGAGGTCATACAGTGGAGCTTGTACAGTGGGGCTCATACAGTGGAGCTCATACAGTGGAGCTTGTACAGTGGAGCTCATACAGTGGGGCTCATACAGTGGAGCTCATACAGTGGAGCTTGTACAGTGGAGCTCATACAGTGGAGCTCATACAGTGGAGCTCATACAGTGGAGCTTGTACAGTGGAGCTCATACAGTGAGGCTCATACAGTGGGGCTCATATCGTGGAGCTCATACAGTGGAGCTTATACAGTGGAGCTTGTACAGTGGAGCTCATACAGTGGAGGTCATACAGTGGAGCTCATACAGTGAGGCTCATACAGTGGGGCTCATATCGTGGAGCTCATACAGTGGAGCTTGTACAGTGGTTTTTAAAAACCTCCACAGACTCTGCCGCCCTGAGGTTCCCCGGCAGGTTGTTCCACAAACGGGGGCCCTAGGAGCTGAACCAGCCTCCCCGGGGGTCTTGGTCCTCATTGGAGGGACAATTAAAAGGCCGGAGGACCTCAGGGCTCGTGATGGTCGATATGGTAAAAGTAGTTCAGATAAATAAGAGGGTGCAAAACCGTTAAGACACTCCATCAGGTGGGAGGAGTCAGTAGAAACTCAGGGTTTCCTCTCCTGAACCTGCTTCAGGTGGGAGAAGTCCGTAGAAACTCATAGAGACAGAAGTGGGCGGAGTCTGGCTATATTCTTCAGGTGATAAAAACCAGTCTTTGTGACATTTTTGATGTGTGAGATCAAATTAAGCTGAGAGTCAAAAGTTACTTCCAGGTTCTTTACAGATGAAGACGAGTTCAAATCTAGAAGTTCTGGTAAAAGTGTCTCTCTCTGGCGTTCAGGACCAGAACTACAACCTGTGTTGTCCTGGTTGAGCTGCAGGAAGTTTGCTGACATCATGAATTAATGTCTAAAATACAGTTAAGAAGGACATCAGTCGGCCTCGTGTCATCAGGAGACACTGTCACATACAGCTGTGTGTCATCAGGAGACACTGTGTGTCATCAGGAGACACAGTCACATACAGCTGTGTGTCATCAGGAGACACTGTCACATACAGCTGTGTGTCATCAGGAGACACTGTGTGTCATCAGGAGACACAGTCACATACAGCTGTGTGTCATCAGGAGACACTGTCACATACAGATGTGTGTCATCAGGAGACAAATACAGCTGTGTGTCATCAGGAGACACTGTCACTTGGATGGACAGCTGACTTGAGATGACCCCCGGGGGGTTTATATGGAAAATGGTCCGGGGACATGGGTGTGTGTGTGTGTGTGTGTTCTATATATAAGTATGGGTGTCATCTTGTGTGAGTATGTGAGGGTACGGGGGGGGTCTACGCTCCCTAGCCGCTGGCCTCCAGCCGGGCTGGTGCTGGGCCATGCGGGTCTTAGACTATGCTCTTCGGCCGTCGGGTGGGGTGGGGGGGCTTCCTGTCCAGGTCCTCTTGTGGTGCCTTGTCGGAGTGGGTGTTGGTCCCCGTGTTCCAGGCCGGCCACTTGGGGGTGGGGCGGGGTGGCGCGGGGGGTCCAGCTGGGCCAAGTCCTAGCGACGGGGGGACGTTCTCCCTCTCAGCCCCTCCTACCTTACCTCACCTTACCTCATTCAACAATAGGGGCCAGTGGACGGGGCCTATGGTGGGGGGTCCAGGCAACTTAACTGTGGTCTGCCCCTCCCCCGACTTTGCACCGCCCACAATTTTAACTACACTTAGTCACGCAGGGTCTTGAGGGGATCAGCTGGCTTTCAGGGTTCTGATGCTGGGCAGTGGTAGAATGCCCCCCCCCCCCCCCCCCCCGCTACCCCTCAGTTTTAAACTGCGCCCTAGACATACACATTGCACCACCTCTTCAAAACACAAATACACACCTCCACATGCACCCAACACCCCACAGGGTTAGGGTTAGGGTTAGTGGAGCTCATACAGTGGAGCTTGTACAGTGGAACTTGTACAGTGGAGCTCAAACAGTGGAGCTCATACAGTGGAGCTTGTACAGTGGAGCTCATACAGTGGAGTTCATACAGTGGAGCTCATACAGTGGGGCTCATACAGTGGAGCTCATACAGTGGAGCTTGTACAGTGGAGGTCATACAGTGGTGCTCATACAGTGGGGCTCATACAGTGAGGCTCATACAGTGGAGCTCATACAGTGGAGCTTGTACAGTGGAGCTCAAACAGTGGAGCTCATACAGTGGAGCTCATACAGTGGAGCTTGTACAGTGGAGGTCATACAGTGGTGCTCATACAGTGGGGCTCATACAGTGAGGCTCATACAGTGGAGCTCATACAGTGGAGCTTGTACAGTGGCGGTCAAACAGTGGTGCTCATACAGTGGGGCTCATACAGTGGAGCTTGTACAGTGGTGGTCAAACAGTGGTGCTCATACAGTGGAGCTTGTACAGTGGCGGTCAAACAGTGGTGCTCATACAGAGGAGCTTGTACAGTGGCGGTCAAACAGTGGAGCTCATACAGTGGAGCTCATACAGTGAGGCTCATACAGTGAGGCTCATACAGTGAGGCTCATACAGTGGAGCTCATACAGTGGAGCTTGTACAGTGGAGCTTGTACAGTCTGCGACTTTATAGATTTCGTAGGAAAATACGATTCTCCACAAAATGGTTTTTGATGACTCAAGTTAAAAGATGAATACAAATGCTATATTAGAGCAAAAGAAGCACATTTATTTGATCAGCAATCAAAACAAAGAGTACGGTATTGATTTTGACCATCAGGAAAAAGCTGAATAGAGGATGTGAATCTACCATGTTGATTATTGGTCAACCCATAGTATAAATCAATATACTGTATAAAATATACATGTAAAATATGCACACGTTACTTTCAGCTGTATTTTGACAGAATGGTTTACCTTTGTTCACATAACACATCCCAGGGATGTTATAACAAATACATTTTGTAATCTAAGGCCTTAATATCCTGAAAGCCTTTTCCAAATAGTATTTTTAGAATGTTCTAACTTTGTCATGATGATACATTGAGGGGACATTTTTAAAAGGGCATTGTATGAAACAATGTCAAAATATCCTCAGAATGTTGCACCAACAACGTTCTTCCTTTGTTATCAGTTAACATTAAAAGAACATTATATTAAATGATAAACATGCTTAAAATGTTTTTTTAACATTACGTGAGAACGTTGTATTGAAACTATAAACAGAACCCACAGGGAATGTTAGCCAAAGCTGTGCGAATGTTCCTTGCTAGCTGGGTGATTGGTGGTGTTCTCTCTTTGAAATGTCTCACTGATCCAGAAATAAAGAAACTGCCAATAAAAAGACAGGTTGTATTTCACTGAGGAGACTTTTATTTATTTTGTGTTGGTGGTTTATACAGATGATTCATGATTCTCTGTAAACGTGAACAAAACAACGGAAAGATTCAATCGCAACAAATCAAAACCCCGAAAACATCAGTTTACAGTGTCCAGAGACACTATTACAGTGAGGGGAGGATGACACACACACACACACACGCACACACACTATGTTCGGCGCTGTGTGTCAAGTCAGCGAGGGGTTTGTAAAGTTTGTAAAAACACAAAAGGTAAATTCAGTGAATGTTTTGCATTCACAGATGAAAACCCATTATTAATTCATTTAAAAACACAAAGAAGTTCCAATTTTCCAAAATTAGTCATTAATCGTTTTGTCTTGTGTTTTTCTTTTATTCAATCAGATACTATGCATCCATTTGTGTTGTTTCTTTGTTTGTTTTTTAAACCTCTTGGAAATAACAGGAAGAAAAATATGTTTGTTTGTGTTTGAAACAATGTTTTGTCAAAGAAATGGCTCTTTTACCAGATTGCAAAACAGACATTTCATCGAATTAACAAAATAAATATGGACACACAAGAAAATGCTTCTCCCCGCTGAAATTGTGAGATGGAAGTGAAAGGTTGTAAATGATCACATTAGATTTAGACAGAAAGTCCCATTTTTAATAACACTTTGCTTTGTCTATTCCAGTGGTGGTAAAACCTTCAGTGTGTTCCACCTGAGAAAATAACCTGCAAGGCTGATGTGGTGAACTGTGGACTTTTCATTTGGACTTTTGTGCTATTTTGATCATTTTCTATATTTTAAAACAATTGTTATTAGGAAACATACAATGAGGACCACTAAAGGGAGCTCCACAGTTTAACCATCATGTGTTGGGTGATGTGATCACTTTTTACACAAAAATGTTTTTCTTAAACAATAAAACTTTTATCCAACAAAACTCCTTTATTTAATGAGCTCAATCCCCAGAAAGTAAAGTTTGTACAATTTGAATGTTATTTCTAACAATAACACATTCAATTAAAAAAATATTGAACCAATTGTCATTTGTTTTTCTGACTGAGAGAAATAAACTTATACAATGTAAAATGATTTTTATATTATGACTAAAAAAATAAGTCAAAAGAAAATTTTGAGAAATTCAACAGCATTTAAAAAAATGTTTTAAATCAAAGGAATGAACCTGAACTTTCCCTTTTCCTTGTTCAAGACCTTTCAATATTTCACTTTAAATTTGAACAAAATTGTGTTTCTGAAATAGGACCAAAATGATCACACAACTGTTTTGTGAAATTTGTGACATTTCACAGGAAAAACAAGGTTATTTATCTCATTAAGTCAGAATTAATAAAAACAAAGGCTTCGTTCACACGACAACATTTCAAATGAACATATTTAGATTTTCTGATTTCATTTCAGAAAAGTTTCACGTTCACACCACATTTTGAAAACGATGTATGTTTCCATGGAAATGGTTCCATTTCCATTGAGATGGAAGTCAGAGTTTTCAGAAAGTTGTATTTTCAGTTGCTCCGAATACTTTCGTCACGTAAACGGACCCCAAAACACGATGAAAGTTTTGAGCCCGGCCCACATGACAACACGGTTGCACGTGAACCTGGGTTTGGGTCCGGTCCTCCACACGGTGCCGTGTTCTACAAGCCTGAAAACAACTGTTTTTTTGTTTTAAACCAGTTCAAGAGTGGAGAAATTACAAATCGCCACCTGTTTTGACGTGCGGATGGACAAGATGCACTTTGACAAAAAGCGATGTCTTGGCCCCGCCTCTCAATTTATAGCCCCGCCTCCCCCTCCATGACGTCATTTAACAACAACAACATGGCGGACAACCTGCTCCAGGTGGAGCTGCAGAAGCTGCTGATGCTATTCACTTTCATAAGTGTTGTTTTCTCCGTATTTGGAGTATTTCTGTGGCAGATTTAAAACGCCACCTATCGGCCAGGCGAGTGTACTGCATGACGGGGAGAAAACAGAAGGTTTGGTCTGGTGTGGACAGCCTTGCTTTGACTTCTCAGCTAAATGTTTCCCGAGTCTGAACGTCTTTAAACTGGCGCTCGTGGATCTTTGTGCCTGTGAATGCGACGAGCTTCAGGGTGTGAATGTGTGATCTTCAGCTCCCATTATTCTGCTTTTCTCTAAAATGCAACTACATAAATACTCTTCTCGCTGGAAATCAGTGCATGTGGACGAAGAGATGGCAGGAACTGCTGGTGATCCATGTCTGCTTTCCTTCACTTTACACTTCCCAGTGAAGACACTTTTGATCTTAATAAACACTGAGCAGCTCCACCCTGAAGATCCAGATGTTTCCCTCCAAAAGTCACAAATGTTTTCTCGCCTTTTTTCTTCACTTTTGTTTTGTTTTGACCTTCAGTCGCTCGGCATGTTTCTGCCTGTCTCATTACACAGACACATAAAACAACTCCTCCTGCTCCTCTTCCTCCTCCTCCTCCTCTTCCTCCTGCTCCTCCCCTTCTTCCTCCCCAATGTTGACATAAAGTATAACAAATGTGTGTTTGTGTTCAAATCAATACTTCTTAAACGCAACAGTAAAAATCAGCCAATGTTTTATTTTCTCAGAATGACACCAGAGGAGGAGGCTTTGTACTTCAGTTCCAACTACAGACACGTTGAAGTGAGTTACTCCTGCAACTACATGAAGCGGCACAATAAATTAACTCAAAGTTTCACCACAAAAAAAATAAAGCAGATTCTTTTTGGCTCCAAACATGCAGATTAAAAGAACAAACTTAGAGTTACTGTCAGAGTATACCACAATGTACTCGAGTAGCTGGTACTTAATTATAACTGAGATTACATTGCATGAAAGTACTTCTCAATAC